>NW_028324311.1:8203546-8381046 GCF_058129835.1 Hydra viridissima | reverse complement strand
CAAATGGTGCTGGCATAGATACTGTGCATGCAGTTTGTACATCAGTAGTTTCATGGAGACTCAGTGGCGGTATTAAAGCTGTCATTCAAAATAACATCAGTCAATACTGGACAGTTTAATGGGGCATTTGTGTTGCTTGAACAAAAGATGAAGTAAGATCTGTTATGGTTGGTCTGTCGTTATCATACTCTATAAATTACTCTGGAAATAGTGGTCATGGATTCCATTGAGCCATCAAAGAGTTCTGAGATCACAGTGTTCAGATGATTCCAGGTGCAACAGCTTCAATTAGCCTAATAGCTTTTTAGGTATCAACAATCAACAAACTTACGGTTAGCAAATTTTCTGATGTCACTGATGAGATGATTGCATTTGCTGAGAATCAGTTAAGCAATATTCAACCTTATGATAATTACAAAGAGCTGCTAGATTTAGTCATCATATTGGGCAAAGGGGTATCATTTAAACAGCCATACACATCTAAAGCTAAAATTCTTTCTGTCATCTGAGCTCCTCAAAATAACCACTGGGTCATCAAGAACTTATTCTGATTACTCATAACTCAGTACTGTCAATACTTGAAACTGTTCAGGTGTTAATGAAAAAGGTAGGTATCAAAGTAGAACTCTGGAATACAATGCCTTGAACATAGGTGCCTAGGCTTATGAATTTTGCCAGCTGTGCTTCAGTACAAGTATAACATAGATAACATATCTAAAGTATGAACAAAAATCTACAATAAAAGTGTAAGTGATAAAAAAAGTGTAACAGATTAAAGTTGAAATGGTAATATACTGAATATGTATCACAAACAATTAATATCTGTTTGATAAAATATATAATATATACAATATATTATAATAATATATACATAAGAAAATACATTCAGCTACATGCATTACTTATATATATGCATTATGTATGTAGTTGAATGTTGTTTTTTTTTGCACATTTCAGGTACCCTGGTTTCAAGATTTAGTTACTTGCTTTGAAGATGTTTCAGGGGGATCTTTGGTATATGTCTGAAGAACTTGTGGTATTGGCTTTCTTCTGTAATGTAATGGTGTGTCAAAAAAAAAAAAAAAAAGAAGAATGACAACAGCTCTCAACTACAAGTGCTGAGAATCTACTAAAAAGGATGAATGTTGATAAAGCAATTGTCAAAAGCAAATTAACTTAAAGACTTCATTTCCTAAATTACATACACTTCTTTAAGATTATTGGAATATCATTGATATTTATCATAACTGATCCTGCTAGCTGGAAAGACAATCAACACTATGCATTTGTGAAGCCTATAATTAGTTTACTATGAGTTATGAATGATATAGCAGAATGTGGAGTGGGCCTTACAGATCATTATAACAAGCTCCACACTAATGATGAACCAGAGAAGCATTATTTGATGTTGGTTTTTTAAAGAGTATAGGAAGCACTGCTCAAACAGGAATAAGACAACACTTATTAAATAATGTTGAAGGACAGTAAAGATATAAGGAGCAAAATATATGCATAAAAACATTCAATTCAGTTTAATATTTAATTGTTATTGAATTATAAATAAGAACATAACTGTAATACATATCAAAATATAGTTGTTTTATATTATATACTTAAAATCAATATTGTTTAGAACTTCACATGTCGATAGCAACCTCTAAACATTAATTAATTCAATGGGAATTTTATTATTTATTGGAACACTTTGAGGGAGTGCCCCTTTATGAATAAGAAAAAAACATTTTTTCCTATAGTCTCTATCATCCTATTAAACTTTTTTTTGATAAACAGCGATCATTAATTGTTCAATTACATTATTTACTGTCTTAAATATATATAATTATGCTAATAAATTTTTTTAGTTCTTATGGTCGAGGTGAAGGCAATATGTTTCCCAATCCTGATGCCACATTTGTCAAGGAGCTGTAAGTTTTCAAAACCAAAAGCTTTGTGTAATTTTTGTTGGATTGTTTAAAAATAGTTTTTGCATTTCCTAATAATAAGATATAGCATTTCTTTTGTCATTTCAACCTATGTTTTAAATATTTTGAATGTTTGACTTTAAATGATGCATTAAAAAAAAGTGCTTAAACATTTTGTGTTTTGGTTTTGTAATAAATGTTATTAACTTTTAACCATCAAAAAAATTATAACCAAATCTATAAAGGTATTTCTAAACTCAAAAACTAAAAAATTTATTTATTTATAAGACCACTTTTTAAAACCAATGGAATCTTAAACATAGTTTCAGTAATTTTATTAATTTCATTAATAAAACTTGTAATCCTCTGCTCACATATCAAAACTCAGAAATAATTGCATATTTCAACAACATAATGACTCCAAGCCCCAAATAAGGAATATTTTACAACAGATAAGGATTTGCACTCTCAACTTTAAGAAATACTCCAATACACATATTAAGTTTAAAATTTATTTTTTAAATCCAATAAATGACAAATCTTTATCATAAATCTAAAAAAGATTTAACAAAATAAGTAAATTAGCAAAAAAATTTTAGTACTAACAATAAAAATAAATTATAATTCATGATAATGCTCTTAATGCTTCATTTAAAATTATTTAAGTTATTTTTAAGATACAGCAGCCAAACCACAAAATTTTAAGAATACTATGAATTTTGTAAAAATTACAAATGCTTTTCCAGATTTAATGTTAATTTATTTAATGGCTAAAGGTTAACTGACTAATTTTTAAAAGCAGATCAAAAACAAAATTGTAGACTGCTTTTAAAAGCAGAAAGTCCACATATTCAATTTATGTATCGAAATTCTTTTTAAATAGTTCAGCTTTTTATAAAGTATTTTTTTTTTTTATAAAAAGTTTTTTTTTTTTGGATAATAACATTTGTTAAAAAAGTTTTTGTAATAAACCAATTTTTTTTTTTTTTTTTAAATTTAAGAGTCTTTCGAAGTTCAAACCTTAAAGAACCTGGTGAGAGTCAAGCGCCAGCAAGTAACCTTAACAATGCATTTCGGCTAATTAAAGATGTTCAAAAGAAATTCAAAACACGAGAAGCTGAAGAAAAAGAAAAAGAAGTAACTAATATTTAAATATCTTATAAATTCTTTTGTTGTGAAAAATACCATAATTTGGAAAAACATAACTTTGATAAGTTATGTTTTTCTAAATTATGGTACATCACTGCTAGAGTCTCTGGGATGGTTTGATTAGAATTCTTTGAAACAGTAATTGAATCAGAAAAGTTTGTTATTACTATATTCTTGAACTTTTTGACTGGTCAAGAATCTCATTTCAACAAGATCCATTTAAAAATTTGAAATCAGGGGAAATTCATTTTTGAAATAACAAGTCATAAACCAACTTTACACTATCAATTGAAGAATCATGTTAAAATTCTTTTATAGAATAATGACTCATTAATGTGCCTATCATTTCTTTTAGGCATTTTAAAATAGTGATGTTGTACAGTCTTTTTGGGGTAGCTAATTTCCCCAGTCAGAGACCTAATAATTTGAAGGAAAAAACTTAAAAACCCCATGTTCATAATACTTTCAAAAATTAGTTTATTCTTTTTTTTGAGTTCATTTTGTCTCTATTTTCTCTATGAATTGGAAAGCTACTTGATAATTTCACTCCTCCTCCTGATGTTTGACAACTTTATTTAGGTTACATAGTTAACATCTTCATTTCTTTTTTTTTTTCAATTTGTTAAAAAATTAATCCAATTTTTCAAAAAAGAATTGTGTATTTAAGTAACAAAATTTCCCAACTCTTTATATTCAATCACTTTTCTCCATTAACATTTTTTTAACATGGCTTAGTTTCTAGTTTTATTTTAAATTAATTGCTTCTTGTTTTTATTTCAACTGTCAATTTATTATCAAAATAGGCAGTTGCAAAAAAAGAAGTTGTCTGAAGGTCTGCCAGAAAAAAAAAGCAGCTGTAACTGACAAACTTTGTCAATTACAATTCTTCTGGTAGACCTTCAGACAACTGTTTTCTTCTGGCAAACCTTCAAACAACTGTTTTCTTCTGGAAGACCTTCAGACAACTGTTTTCTTCTGGCAGAACTTCAGAAAATTGTTTTCTTCTAGCAGACCTTCACATTTTGTCAGATTTACATTAATCCAGTTAAAAAGTTTTGTATTATGAGTTTATTATCAAAGAATACAAAAGTTGTTCCTTTGAAAATCTATTTTCTTGATGTTTTGAATAAAATGCAAAGAATGTTAAAATCTAAATATTTCCTTAAGGCAATGATAGATGATTTAAAAAAACATTTTATGAATCATTAATGCCTCTACTTACAGGTCTGAAAAGGGTTTCCTGGGGACTTAGTTTTGGTATTAGCAGTCTAACTGAACAGGGTTTGGGTTTATTGATAATTATAAGTTCAAGGATCAACACATGGTGTAGTTGCAGCTTAATATCCTTGATTTGAAATTGATGTAAAAAAAGTGTAAAAAAGTTTGCTTTTTTATGAGGGCTTTGTTTTATGAGATGAACAAAAGTTTCATCTTATTCAAGTTTAAAAGTTTTAATTGTTAAAATGTATCCTATTAGGTCATACATCTTGTTTCAAAGTTTTTCTATTTTATTTTCTATTGTTACTTTTAATTACAGTAGATAATTCTTTTTAAAATATTTTTTAAAAAAGTTAGCCTTGTCATGAAAAAAGCTTATTTTTTGGATAGCTGTATGCAATTTCTTACATTTTTTTTGGATAGCTATGTACAATTTCTTACAGTTTTACATTTCTTACATAATTACATTATAGGGATAATTTTTTTGCATTTTTAAAATATCAGTTTAAGTAAATATATTAAATATAAATAATTGCTTTTTAACTGTTTAAATTATTTTTATAACTTATTAAATTTAGAAATAATCTTTTTAAATATAAATTATCTATATAGATGGCATTTTTGCTTTTACAGCACCATCAATACGATCAAATGAGCAGTTATAATTTATCATCATATAGATGTAACCAAAATGTTATACATTTTTAGCCACCTTTTTTTTTTTACTTTTAGGGTGTCATCAAACAAGATGACTTAATTATTCATAATAGTAAAGGAAATCCACGGCTAAAAGACATGTATATAAGACCTTCAATAACTAGCCGAAAATGTACAGTAAGTTTGCAGTATTTTGTTTAAAGGTTTTATTTTCATTTGTTTTATTCAAAAATTTTATTCAAATTATAAAGATTTTGGTTGTTAAAACTTTGGTTGATTAATTGAATGGTTTTGGTTGCATTAATAAAAGCTAAACTTTACTTTTACTGTCATTAGCTGGTATTAAGAAGAAATTAATTTATATATTCTGTACAGATGTTTAAAGAAATTATTTTTAAAATAAGTTCTTTGCTTTTGAACTTTAGTACATCTGCTTCAGTTGTTATTACTTTTTTAATTCATTTTTATATTTAATTACAAATACTTTTAATTTCTGACCAAAGTTTTAAAAATTGTATTTGTATTTTTAGTGCTTGTTAAAAACATTTTAATTGTTAAAAAGTCATCTTAAAAGAGTTTAGTTATCATCAAAAAAAGTCATCTTAAAAATCATCTTTGTGCTAAAAAAGATGAAATTGTAACTTTTTTTTGCCCTCCTGTAAAATATTTATCAAGCTGGAAAAATTTTTTAAAAAATAGTTTTTTATTTTTTGATCTTTTGCCATTATTTCACAATCTTTAGAATTTTTCATTTGTTTAGGGGACTCTAGAAGCTCACGTCAATGGTAAGAAAATTTAAATCACCATGAGAAAAAAAAGTCATTAAAAAAAAAAAAAGAATATTTTTTATTTTTTTATGCAGTTTGATTATTTTTACTATTTATTTTTTGAAATATCATTTTTTTAATATAAAAAATAAATAGATTTTATTTAACAGAGGAAAAAAAAGAATATACCGAATATACTGGTGTATATATATTGACCCAATTTATAAGGCCACCTCCTATTTTTAACTGAAATTAGTAGTTAAATTTTTTGTAAATGGTGTATAAATTAAAGTGCATTTTCCACATGTTAATATTATTGTCTTCTTAAGGTCTTAAGGAATCTTTTTGAGAAGAACCAAGTTATACACTTGTATATACATAATTTGCTTCATAAATGTTAGAGCTCTCTAACTATTTTAGTCACAACCTTTTTTTTTAGTTATATGTATTTACAGATCCTGAAACTTAAAAAGCTCTAATTTTTTTGATATTTGTTTTGGAAACAATAAATTTGTGAATAGTATTTGGTGCTCATGGTTTCATGGTTTCACAAAACTATTCATTTTGCTAATCAATCATTCAAATCAATCATTCATTCATACTAAAGATTAATCATTGATTAATCTTTAGTATGAATGAATGTAAGAACTTTTTTTATTGATCTTAAAGTAAGATTAAAAAATGGCATGTGCTAAATTATTGTCATTTATTAATTACCCAATAAGTAAAGAAACATAAAATGTTTTAAAATTAAAATTTTGAATCCTGTTTTTTTAGTAATTGTTTTCTCTATTTAGATACCTCAATTTGCAAAAATTATTTCATGTTAGTTTGCAGACTGGTTGATAAGTGAATTATTATCAAACTAATTTTATCATAGTTCAACTACTAGCAAAAACTTATCAAATAAAGACAAAAATATTTAAAAAATATTATTGTATCTTATTGAATGTTTAACATTTTTCTTTGTTATTTTGAATAAAGAAGAGTTTTAATTTTGAATGTTCAAATTAAATATGAATATCTACAATAGGAGAATCAATAGGTGGTTATAATTTTCTTGACTTATAGTTTGAGTATTTATGGTTCAGTGCAAGTTTTAACAAAGTTTGCAGAGTTAACACATGGCAGGAAGTCTAGATGTGATAGATATTCTTTTTAATGTAGAAACAAAAATTTAAAAACTTCCTAGAATAGAAAATGTCTGATATTTAGTGAAATTTTTGAATCTAAGTGCAGATAACAATCAATTAATAACAGAAAATAATTTTCTTCATTCACATAGAATGGCAAAAGACAAGTATTTAAATATATAAACATAGTATTAATTCAATACATAAGTAACTATATTTGTGTTTGATGTGTTTATTGAAACCTCAATAAAAGTTCAACTTTCTTGTTTTGTTTTTGTAGAAAATGATTAAATTGTAAAAAGTAATCAAAATCCATTTTTAGGTTTCCGCTATCAAACGATTCGTGGTGACAAAGTTGATATACTTTACAAAAATATTAAACATGCATTTTTCCAAGTAATTTCTATCTTATGTAATTTTCAAAGCTAATTTGTTTTAATTTCATTTGCATTTTTTTCAAATTAAAAGGTTTTTGTATACAACTTTTGTTTTTATTTAGCCATGTGATGGGGAAATGATCATCTTGCTTCACTTTCATCTTAGAGTGAGATATTTCTGTTTAGTTTGTAAAAGTTTTTAAAAGTTGAGTAAAAGAATTTATCAATTCAGTTAATAGAAATTTAGATGTAATTTCTATGCGAAATAAAATTTATAAAATTTTGTTGTTTAGCATCCTATAATAATCGGTAAAAAAAAGTATAGAGATATTCAGTATTATACAGAAGTAAGTTTGTTTTAATGATCAATGTTTTGATATTTTTACTGCCAATGCAAACATTTTATTTAGAAATTGGCTATTTTTTTCTATGCTGTGCTTATTCTCTATGAAATGTTTTATTTTGCTTAACTATATTCTCTTTTTTCTTGATTATATCCAATTAATAAAAGTTTTTAAAATAATTTTTCTTTGTTTTAAATCATTGTTATTTCTTGTTGTTTTTTTGTGTGTGTAAAATTGACACGTTTTAAAGCAGTTTTTATTTTTTTACTTAGGTCGGGGAAATTACAACAGATCTTGGGAAACATCAACACATGCATGATAGAGATGATCTTCATGCTGAGCAAGTAATGGCATTTTGAAATTATACTTTAAAATAAAAAGTTTTTGATACTGCAAAACCACAAAGAATCAATCACCATGCCCTAATATTTCTTATTCTTAAAAGCATTTGTTTTTGTGTATTTTCTAAGCAAACCCAAAATTACTCATTATTGACACTTAAGATTTATTACTTTTTAACATGTCTTTCATGTTCTAGGCTGAAAGAGAATTAAGGCAAAGGCTTAAAGCAGCATTTAAAAGCTTTACTGATAAAATTGAAGGCCTTACACATGGACAGGTTGAGTTTGATGTGCCTTTTAGAGAACTGGGGTAGGTTGAAACTCTTCTGTTTTAATTTTTAAGTATTTTCTAATTTTGCCAAATGCAGGATAGACCTACAAAACCTCCTAGAAATTAGTTTGTTTTTTTTTCTTTGGAATTATATGTGATTGGAAATAGATTTTTTTTTCATAATTTAATTTCATCTTTTAACTAGCTTAAGATTGAACACTTTTCATTTGTTTGTTTAATATCACTGATTTACAAAAATGAATTTTTAGGTGTTTTTTGCTAATTTGGGTGTGCTGAATTCAAATTTATAAATAGTTTTGATTTAACACCTCTAGTGTTCTGGCTCCTAAATAGTCTCATTTTAGTATAAACAGAGAATATATGTGCATATTTCAAGAGTTGCAGCAGATAAAACAGGATAGATAAAGAACACTGATTGAATAAATATACTTGGATGACACAATTACACAATTCATAGTACCACATACAGTCAAAAGTATGTTTTCTTAGAAGACCTGGTGTATTTTGCCTCTGCGATGTCACGCAAGAGCATCAAGCAGTAGTCTCCCATCATGCCGGGGTTCCATTTGTCTTGATTAGTTACTCTCCATCTTTGTAATGTCTTGGTGGAATCTTTCTCCGTGCTCATCACTCACTGCTACAAGGTTTGGCGGGAAGAAGTTGAGGTGGGAATGGAGAAAATTAATCTTGAATGACATTCAGCACCAAGAAGCCAATAATTCATCCTGTGATACTTTAGATATGACCTCTAAGATTCTTCTCTTAAGTTCATTATTTTTTTGGACACTGCCTCTTTGATAAACTCTTGATTTAATCACACCCCAGAAATAAAAATCATAACCATTGACACATTCATGGAAGTGCTCCTCCATAACCTCTCTAGCAGACAAGAAATAATGAAAAGATGCATCATTGTGCTGAAAGACTGTTGAGGATAAATTACGTTTTTGCAGTTGTAGTAGAACATGAGTCTTTAGTATTTCTGTATTGTTTTCTCCTGTTACAGTATCCTCAAAGAAAAATGGTTGCAAAGAAAATGAGGCTGTAAAACCCATCCAAACACAAGTTTTTTTCTGCATGGAGCATCCTTGGTAATATTTTAGAAGGTTTTTTTTTGCGCGTTGCTAAATCCAAGTTAGTTTTAAATACATAGAGACAAAAAATATTTTTTCTAAAGAATAGATAAACCTCCATATATGTGCTATATATTTATTTATAAAAAAATGTCAAAATTCGATTGATCAAAAATATAGTTGTATGGTTTTTTGCATTACTTAATAAATGCACTGTGTATATATATATATATATGTATGTATATATATGTGTGTGTATATATATATATCAGTGTTTGGAAAGTTCCTTTTTAAAAGGATCTTGTTCCATTCCCTATTCATTTCATAAAATAAAAACTCGTTCCAATTCCTCGTTCATTTTTTTAAACTTATATTTACATAATAAGCGATATTACTTATAGCACATTTATGACAAAATAAGAGTAGATCTGTTTTTTTTGCTAAGCAGGCAGTTTTTTAATGTGTTTTAAATTACTTTTAAAATGCTTTTCAATATTTCTGGTGTCCTGGTATACTTCTGCATGTACTTTATACACATAATTGATATCAATTTCAGCTCAGAAGTATGAGCATTATAAAAATTTAGAAAATAAGTAAAAAGTATGAAGACAAAGAAAATTTTAGACTCCAACTTTATTTTGTTTCAATGAAACTAGTTTTTTAAATAGAATCACAATATGTCTTTTTTTCAATCATCACATTAGACCCTGTCAAAAATAGCCATTCAACTGAAGAACTCAATGGAAGAGGTGTATTAAGTTCTAAAAAAAACTCTAAAAAAAAGCTGAGTGTAATAATAACACAGTTAACTCTTTTAAATGTGATTTTAAATGTAACTCCAACCAAAACTTGTAATTAAGTTGTTTTCCACTGGTAAACAGAAAAAGTTTTCTTTAGATGAACCTGTTGCTATATGTGAAGAGGATTCAATTTCATAAGCTGTAAAACTAAGATCCACATTTTTAAACAAAGACTTTAACCAGGCTTCTGCTGTGAAATGTTTAACACCATCAAGCCATAATAATTTAAAATGCACTAGCACATTTAAAATGTTGTGGTAGCTGAACAAATAAGTCATTCTCTTCTTGTTCATGACTACTTTTGTCCAAATTTTCTAGAGTTTATAAAAAGATTTTGAATTCTGAGAATGCAGAAGCATTTTTTAAAGTTGCCTTTGCATTTAAATTTTTAGTTAAAAATAATATTTAAATAGTTTTTATATTGTTTAAATTGCTTTTAGTTTTTCAGGTGTTCCCTACAAAAGCACAGTGTTGTTGCAACCAACAACTCACTGCATTGTAAACTTAACAGAACAGCCACCATTTATTGTAACTTTAGATGATATTGAGCTTGTACATTTTGAAAGGGTTCAGGTAATGACTTAAACAAACCAGATGTAGAGTATTTACAAGATGTCATTAAAAAAAAAAACTGTTTCTACAGCTATTCACGAAAGTTTAAACAATTGCAGAATTTTCAAATCTAATCTTTGGTTTTTCTTGAATAAAAATCTAACGGAAATAGATATCAAAATAATTATTATTCCGATTTGGTAAATAGGTTATTTGTTAATAGAATAAAAAAAAGTAGGTTTTGACTCATTACCGTTTACTCAGAAATTTCATTAAAAGGTAGGTGATACAAATTAAGAGGTTTCACAAAAGTTTAAACGATTTTATTTTGGATCAATTATTTGCTAATTAATTGATAAATCCGCTGCAAAATTTTGTTCGTGCGAATTTATCAATTAATTAGCAAATAATTGAGTAGTTTTTCAATCAAAAAATTCATCACAACATCATCAGGCAGCTTTTAATTCATTAAAAATCAACTTAAAATATTGTGAATTTCAAATTAATTTCAATTGTATGCAAATGGGTCGAAAATCAGTTTCTAGTGACATCAAATGGCAAGTTATTGGTATGGCGCGGACAAAAAATTACACAAACGTACAAATAGGCAAAATACTTAACATTTCTGAATATTGCGTTAGAAAAACCATCAAAACCTGGGAACTTACCAAGGACGTCTCCGACATGCCGCGTACTGGGAGACCATCCAAACTCAGCAACCGTGACAAAAATGGTATATTCAGAATGAGCAGAGAAAACCCCAGACTCAGCTACAAAAACTAGCACAAATCTTCAATGAGTCAAAAAATAATCCAAAAGTTAGCAGAGAGCTTGTGAGACGAACATTGTCAGACAAAGGTATTGGAACGTACATAGCTGCTAAAAAACCTATTCTTTCAATCACGGATAAACGTTAACAACGAGTGTGGTCCAAAGAAAGGCTGGACTGGTCTGTAGAACAGTGGGCAAAAGTTATTTGGAGTGATGAAGCTAACTTTCAAGTTGTAAACCGCAAGGGAAGAATCTATGTCAAAAGATTTGCAACTGAGAAATATTCAGACAGGTTTTTGCAACATCGTCGACAAGGCGGTGGAGGTTCGGTTGGCATCTGGGGATGTTTTTCTCACAAAGGTATAGGCTTCTGTGAGCTGTATGAAGGCTGAATTAATCAATACACCTACAAGAACACATTGGAAATGTGTTTAGTTCCATCAATCAGGCACTTGTATGGCAGAAGCAAGCAATTCATCTTTCAACAAGACGGGGCTTCAGCTCATACAGCACACTCAATCAAAGAATATTTTTTGAAAAAAAAGTTCAATGTGATGCCCTGGTGCCCTAGATCACCAGATCTCAACCCAATCGAAAATATTTGGTCTTGGATCGACAATCAACTGACATACCATGAAATTCAATCAACTCAGTATTTAAAGCAACTTTTGAATGAGTACTGGCTGAAGGTACCTCACGTGATGTGCTTGAAATTAGTTGAATCAATGCATAAACGAGTTTATCTTTGCTATAAAAACAAAGGAGGACACTTCAAATATTAATTTGGCTTTTTTTTTCATTTTTTGTTCGAATGTTGCAATTCGTTTAAACTTTTGTGCTTCTTATTTTTCCTATAAGATTTTTTGTAATAGCTTTTTTCTAACTAAATATTAAAACTTTTATAACATGTTCATATTCATTTTAAAGCTAATTACTTTTTCTTTAATAAATAAAAAAAATTAAGTCGATTTCATTTTACAGTTTTTCTTTATTAAACAAAAACCAAGCATACTTGATAAAAATTCTGCAATCGTTTCAACTTTCGTGAATAGCTGTATTTAAAGAATTCTTTATTAAGTTTCTTAAGTTAAAGCAGAAGTTATTACCATGACATAAAATGATTTAATGCTAAATTTCTCCTCTTTATTATTTTAAATTTCTCTTACCTTTTTTTAATTTTTATTTGTAGCTTCATATGAAAAATTTTGACTTGGTATTTATATTCAAAGACTATACACGAAGAGTGGCAATGGTCAGCGCAATTCCAATGACATCTCTTGATTCTGTTAAAGACTGGCTGAAGTAAAAATTAGTTTTTTAGTATAAGTTCATCTGGAGATTATAGTTAATATTCAATTCTTAATACCAAAATCTTGTGATCTTGGATAAATTATTTTTCCAACATTGGAATAAAATTATCATGTCATAGAATTTGTTGAGATAAACCAATAATATTACAATAAGACAGTTTTAGTAGTAATATATTATGTACTTTTTTTAAAGTTAAAAATTGTAAATGTTAAATGTTTCTGTTTCATAAGAAAATCAAATATAGTGTTAATCAAACACTATTTTGAGTGTTGGTTGAATGTTTTTCAGTTCGTGCGATATAAAGTACACTGAAGGAATTCAAAGTTTAAATTGGATAAAGATTATGAAAACAATAAACACAAATCCTGAAGATTTTTTTGAAAATGGTGGTTGGTCATTTCTTGAGCCTCAAAGTGATGTAAGTGAATCTTTTGGTTGATATATATATATTATTAATCTCTTAAAGAAATTTTTTTGTTATGAAATAAAATTTATGCTAGTACTTAATTAAATAGTAGTTGCCCAATATGTAATTGTTTTAAGTTAAGTTACAAAAATAATATAGTAATAGGCACAAATAATGTCAGTCTTACCTTAAATGTATCTATAAACATCAAATTCTTGAAAAAATAGCTCTTTTTTCAGATTTATATATTTTATAAATTTTATCAGATATAACTTATGTTGCAGAAGAAATATTTTGCATTTGTGTAAGCAGTAGTGGCTAAAGTAGTAGTGATTACTTGTCCTTGTGATGATTGATGAAACTTTACTTGTCTAAAGTTTCATCAATCATGCACATGGCTAATGAAAGCAGACAATAAAAATAAGCAATTTGTAGTTTATTTAAAAGACATTTTTCCTTCAGAAATATCTAAGCTGTCATTTGTTAATATGCCTTTGGTAGTTGATTTCTACTAAGGCAAATCAAATAAAAAATGGGAATTTCTTTTTCAGGTACAAATCAAAGTATACAGTGATTTATTAATCAAAATGTATGAATAAAATAAGTTTAACAATGTTAGACAAGTTTTTAAAGTTTCATATGAAAATCTCTAAAACCAAAGTTGTAAAATAATTGTACCAAAAATGTTAAGTCCAACAATTTAAAGATTTTTAAAATGATACTGCAATATAAATTTTTACCTAAAAAGTGAACACATCCTTATAAAACCACTGTTACTTCATTATCTCTGTATAATATGTGAAACTGCACAAATTTAGCCTTTATGAGGATTTTCTTAACTTAATAATTTGATTAATGATTGTATAATAACAGATGAATTAAATAATTAAAGTATTTTATTAAACAAGTTTGGCCAATATTCTTTCACATTGAGTTATAAATGTTTACTGTAAACATTATATCTACTAAAGCAACATCACGTTTCTTTTAATTCATGACTCAAAATGATGTTATTTGTGCCAGAACACATTTGGTTTTATTCACAAACATTTTTTTTATTGACTTAGTTCAGAAATCAGTTGTTTTAATTTATGTTTCCAGACTGATTTAGTTTAAAAAAAAAAAAACTAACTTCTATCATACCAATAGTTCTACATGGCTTTTCCAAGTTTTTCCCACAGTTTCCATGATTAGAAGGTAAAGAAAGTTTCTGATTATAAACACATAGTTGGATGTTTTGATGAGTAATTGAATGCAGCTTTTCAAAACACCAAACATGGTATGATTTCGGAATGTCAATAGAAACTAAGTAACTGCAAAATTATTTTATTGTCTTTCTTGGCCCTGCATCTGCCAATAGTTTTTAATGTGGATATACTATTATTTTAATTGAAAATCCCCAATCCAAAATTTTAATTATACTAGGTCCATCCCAAGGAATCTATGGATGGATCTTGTATAAATTGAAATTCGATGCACTCAATCATGAGTTTGTCTAAATTTTAAAGTATATTTTCTTATAGTGGGATTTTACGATGTAATCTACATGGGGCTTTTTAAACAGGTTATAAGAATGTTAAATGGAATATTAATGCTGTGCTAAAGCTCCAGAACAAATGGTAGAGTATTAGACCATAAACAGGATAAATAGTGAAATATTAGACCATAAGTAAGAGAAGTAGTTTTTTCAAAAAAATATTGTTCAATATGGATTTTCATTGCAACTGTCTGAAGACTTTAGAAGTTTACAGTATTGTGAAGTTATAATTCAAAAATACATCCAAATGACTGTTACTGATAATATCAATCTTTGTATGACACCTGCAATAAGCAATTCTTTGAGACTAAATTTTACTAAAGTTTATTCTAATTTTTTAGGGTTTACTTCTATTTTTTATAAGAGATTTTCTATTAAAAGAAAACGATAAATTTGGAACTTTTATATTGTTTTTCTTTTTGTTTTTTTTTTTTCTTTAAGAAAAAATGACAGTTTTTTTTTATATTCTCCTTAAAAAAATTTTACCTGAAAAAAGTTTTATGCTGTGTCTTGTGTGCTAATTTCCATCGGTATAGAAGTAACATAACTTATAACCTTTATTTAAAGGAAGAAAATGAGGAAGACGAAAGTGATGATGATGAAGAATTTAAACCAGAAAGTGATGAAAGCTTTGAGGAAGATGAAGATGATGATGACGATGAATATGATTCGGGAGATGCTGAGTCTGAATCTGATTCAGGTGTGTGTAGCATAAATATGTACTTTTTTAACAGTAAGTTTGTAAAGTTCATTTTATAAGTTCAATTACCTTTTGATTTCTTCTGTGTCACTTTCATTGTGACTTTTATGAACATATTTATATTATTATTTATTTGTATTTATATTTGAATAATCTAATTAAATCGCTAAATTATAACAAAATGTAACAAAAAGTATTAAATATTCTTTTGATTTAGATTATGAAGATGACTTGGACAGCAACGAATCAAGTGGAAAAGATTGGAGTGACTTAGAAGAACAAGCTAAAAGAGGTGAGTTTAACAATTTGCGTCTTTTTTTTTTGCGTCGAAATTTGTTGCTGTTATTTGATAGAAATTTTTAAACTACGGTTTCTATTACAGAGGACAGAGAAAAAGATTTGGAATCAAGACAATCCGATAAAGGTAATAAGCGAAAACGTCCACAAGAAACACCAACAAAAAATAAAAAGAAAAGAAAGCATTAAAAAAACTTCGTTCGCTTCATGAGCGATTTACTGGATTTTTCGATGAAAAAAAAAGAGAGAGCGCAGACATCAAAATGCTGTAGAGGTTTAGAAAAGGCAGTTGCTTCTGCGCACATCTTTCAGTTACTTTGAAATTTAAAGAAACTTGTTTCAACTTTGAATAAAGCTTTATTCTTTAAGTCTATTTTTCTAGTTTTTTCGCTGTATTTGTTGAAAGACCGTTAAGTTCTCATCGAGTTTATTACATTAACGATACGTTTGATTGTATTGTCTAATGTGTGTGTGTGTGTGTCTATATATATATATATATATATATATATATATATATATATATATATATATATATATATATTAGAGAGAGGGATAGAGTTTCAAGTGCAAAATGCTGTAGACTTTTATCGAAAAGAAAACCTTACACTTATTTTAAACTTGTGGTGTTCATTCTCCCAAAAAATAACATTTCATACGATAATGTGCTCCCTTTTAAAGCCTCTTGAAATATGCTTTTCCACAACTTGTATTTTCTCTGCAATTATATCGGTTTTGTGAACTGAATCAAAATTGCATACCCTTTAAGAATGTTAAACTGTTAAGTTTGGACTAGAGAGTGTACAGGTCCCGGTAGAAACCGAACGAGACCCGACCCGAACAAAAATCGGACACCGATAACAGCCAAAAATAATTTTACCGGACTCCGACTACCCGATAAGATCGGGTAGATGAAATTCTTCATATTCAACCTCAATCTTCCGGGTAATTTAAACTATCGGTACCCGAAAGTCATTGATCCTAACGGTTCCCTAACCCGATTACCCTTTAAAAAATAATTCCCGAACAGTTCTGTCGGGTATTCAGTGAAAAAGGTCCATTTTGTTAAAAAATAATTGATCTTTCTAAAAAAGTGGAGTATAACCTTAATAATCGCAATTATCATATTTTCACTTGGCCGTTCGGTAGTTAAACAAAATTTTATATATTTCCTCATGCTATTCATGCAATCCGGTAGGCGAAATTACTGTATCTCATTCTTTATTTGAAATGCTCGACTCAGATTGGTTGTTACGAAAAATTCAAGGTAAGCAAAAAAATTCAAAAGTGACTGTAAAGCGTTTGTTTCAGAATTTTTTCCTTTCCGTTTCTTGAAATGATGTTGGAAAGGTTGTAATTTTAAACTTTTGAAATTAAAATGGGACGTGCTTAAGAGAGTAAAACATTTCGAAAATGTTTGCTAGCTAGTTAAGTAACCTGTCATCACCAGGTGTAGGCAATATTGATACTAAAAACGAAGAAGGAAGTGAACGTGAAAAAGAAAATACAACACTATCTTCAGATCCAGGTGACCTGTCTCCCCATGAAAACGAAGCCGAAAAATAAGGTAATACATTGCCAATTAGATTAATTTCTTTGTTTAGTGCCTGTAAATATTAAACAGGGTGCCACCTGCCTTCAAGCATTGCTTAAAAGTGCAAAGAATTACAAAAACGTTGTCTAGCTAGTTGCCAAAAATATTGTTAGTCAAAAATTTGAATTCAACTGGCTGTAGTCTACTTTTGTGCAAGTTCCCAATCCACAATTAGACATGCCGATTTTCAAAAGTTACACCTAATGTTGCTAATATAAATAAGTGATACAAATGATCTGAAGTAATGCAATCTGAAATTGCGAAAAAGTAAAAGAAATGCGAGTAATTGGGAATAGTTGTGAATAGTTCAAAAAATACAAAAAGTTATAAATATTAGGACACAAACTCCTGAAGGATCCTGAAAGAAGCTATCAAAGAGTTCTTGTCAAGTTTGTTTGACACAATTGGGGAAGAAGACTCCGAAATTTAACCATTCCCTGTCAATGACAGCCTTCGGCAATCACAATTTAGAAGCTTCTCTTTGAGCTTCATCCAGACAAAGAAGCAGAAGAAGAGCGCAATTGGATTGAAAAGAGAACTTTTTACTTATGAAATATGTGTTGAGGCAGTTTCTGTAAGGATGGAAAAGCCAATGCATTTCTGGGTAACAAAACGGAACGCTTATCTAATTCTTTCCAGGGCTGCCTTTGCTATCCTGAGCATTCCTGCAAGTTCAGCATCCTCAGAGCGCTTGTTCAGCGCTGCCAGCCTGACAGTCACGAAGTGAAGAAATTGCATGGATCCTCTGAAGGCTTGAAAACTGCTCTTCATCAAAAACAACTACACTCAGTTTGAGAGAAAAATGTTGCTCAAGTTCTGCTAAGAAACCAAAAGCTTTTCATCAATTCCTAATGATGAGCCTGATGATGAAATCTAGGAAGCCCTTGTTGATGCAATTAACATTATGGACAATTAAAACAAAGAACTTGTCGAAAATGATTTTTTAATATTTGGTTCAAATTTCTTTCAACTTATTTCATGTTAAGAAATTCATGAAAACAAACAGTACATCTCCAAATTTTAAATGATTATTTGTAATAAGTGTTAGGTAAAAATTCGAAGGTGAAAATGCTATATTTACCAGACTTTTATTTCTATGATCATTAAGACAACTAATGTGTTTAGAAAGTTAACTTTTGGTACCAAAACTGTATTTATTTTCAAATCATTTATACTGTTTCATTTACTCATGCTGTTCACTTAACTGTGGACTCAATCGGTTTAATCAAATACTTCTTTAATCAAATAATTCTTTAAACTCCAAGCTTAAATAAGTTTAATTTAGTACCATTTTTGTTAAAATTACCGTTAGCAATAACTTGTAGTAAATTTTAGTAAGCGATTTTTGCAATTTTTGCAATTTTTAAAAATCTATACTAAGTTTCGGGACTCGAACAGTGATAAAGCTAAAAACCGAACGAGTTCGGATTTTCGGGTGTAAAAAAAAATTAGTGCTTTAATGGGTACCCAATAATTTATCGGTTTTGATTCCTTAGCTGTCGGTGCTCATTAACCCGCTGGACCATTGTTTCGGGTTATCGGGTTATCGGGTATTTAGCAGGACTATACCCGAACAGGTTCGGGACCCAAAAAATTTTTTGAAACTACCCGATCAGCGGCCGAACGGGACCCAATGACATTCGCTAGTTTGGACGGCAACTCGTCTGATGTTTACCTAAGCTACGTAGCTTTTTTTATCTTCATCTAAAAAAAAAAAGCTGCTTTTCCTCACTTATTGAAGGTTACAGAAGTAAATAAATGTCCAAATGATAAAGTATTTTGTTCAAGTTTCTCTTTGTAATTCTGATTGAAAATTTCATGAATTTTCACCTCTCAAATATACGACATTTCAAGTATAAAACTCAAACTTCGATTACTCAAACTTCAAAACGTTGGGCTGATCCTCTTTACGAACACTTGAAAATCAGTTGTAAGTTGAAATAATATCAGTTTTTAGGGAATTTCTAGAAAGCCTCCATGTTTTGGCCGAACAACAGCTCTGTGCGCCTCAGATCTTTTTGGTAAAGTTTGAAGATGTCAGTAATTTATTTCTGCTTTAGTAACGACCAATTTATGAGTGTAAGTATGCAAGCTTAATTTTTCTTACCGTTGCCTTAGGATTGCTGTCAGTGGTGGCTCCAGTACAGTAGATAGTGAATAATGTGGTACTCTACAATTAATTTAAAGCATAAACAAACGTGACTCAGTCACCATATTTATAGATTTTACTATGAAACTTTTACAACAAATTCACATTGTTTCCCCAGATGTATAGTAAATGTAAACAATTCCAGTCCACAGTACTGAATGCATTACAAAGTCAAAGAAATTTGAAATCATTCACTCACAATCAGAGTTCTTCATAACAGGACAATTAATTTAGCAATTTATATCAATATTACAATGACTGAAGGTCATGTTGATGCTGCAAAAATTCAGTCTGCACCTAATCCTTCAGTTGAGGTGAAATGCAAAAGTTCTTCCATCACCTTTTCTGAATCTGGCTGCAATTAACGAACAATTGTAGAAATTAGTTCTTTTTTACTGATATCTTTTTGCTGATATCTTTTTACTGATATTTTTACTTTCATCCACCAAAATAACAAAGTATTGAGCTTCTTTCACCTCGTTGCTGATTTGTTTTCTTATCAGCCATAACATTAAATATTTCGTTCTGTAATGATGAACATACTGAGCATAAGATGGATTAATTGTCGCCTTTTTTGGACAGTGGGATCAAATTTTCCAATCACATAAAGTATCTCACGAAAATTACTTTTGTTGGCTGAATCCTCTTTCTCAGACTGCGAAAGAGGATTCAGCCAACAAAGGTAACTTCCGTGAGATGCTTGATGTGATTGGAAAATTAGTTTTTGTGGGGATTCCCTGACAAGCTGTGTAGCGCAAACTTTCTACAACACCCATCATGTACCTCCGATTCTCTTGAACCAATGCAGAATGTCCTTTTTTTTGAGCATTGTTTGGGAGTTTTGATCCACTTGTTTGCTTTAAATTGAATTCACTCCACGCTTCCATCACAAATTTGTATTCGGCCCTTTCATGACGGCTCTTCAATGAAGCTGTTGCTTTCCGCCAGCTTTTAAAGCTGAGAGCTGTAAATTCTGGCTCAAGATGGAATCGGTGTTCTCCTTTTAAAAAATACCGACAAGTAAAGCAAAACAGGGCATTTTTACTCCACGCTTCCGGCCAAATAGTCCAGCCAAATATTGATCAAGCCAGCCCTTACTCACACTTCTCTTTTGTACTCCAAACAAGCGTGATGGGCATTTTTGCAGAAGTGGTTGTCTTGGTCCATCTTGAGGACTTCCTTAGATCCTCTAACTCTCCCGTGCTAACACTATTAGCATTCTCAGTGGAAGGATAACTGCACAGTTTATCTTCTTCATCCAGACTAACATTTCTTTGTTTAACTCTGCTTCCAAAAATGCAAAAACGATCCATATTTGCGTTGCATGTTCCTCTTAGTTGCTTACACAAGGTTCCTTATTTGATAAGTGTGTTCCTCTCAGTTGCCAACGCAAAGTTCAAATCAGGTTGCGTGATAGTTTTTTTTTTTGTTTTTTTTAACTGAAATTAAAATATATTAGTTGATTTTTTTTCACAACTACATATTTAATACATTAAATTAGTTGAAGAAAAAAATCTAAAATTTTCCTGGGGATACTTTAAGGTGCGATTTCTTTTTGAGGGGGAGCTCTGGCGGCCCCTAGCATCCCCCTGGCGCCGCTACTGATTGCTGTCGAAATATTGTTTGAATTTTTTTTTGTCAACCTGGTTCCTTTTTGTGGCATTTTTTTATTTTCTATGCTTAATCCGGTTTCATACCAATTTATTATATGATAAATGGTGCTTTTTGTTTTTTTTTCGGTAGAAAATGTTTACACGTATATGATTTTACACGAAAAAAATTTTTTTACATGATTTCTACACGCGTTTTTGCACTTGTTCTTTTTCATATTTTAATCAGTAAAAAAAGCAGATTTTTTTAATTTTTTTTTTCATTTACATCTACAGATTGTATAATTTACACATACAAAATGCGGTACTTTTTGTACCACATTTAAATACAAACACTCCATTTTGTCTGATTTTTCAGTGGGCATCTAAAAAATCAGACAAAATGGAGTGTTTGTATTTAAATGTGTTACAAAAAGTACCACATTTGTATGTTTGTGACATCATATTTTTGTTGATTCATCCAAAGATGTTCAAGCTCAAAACTTGATATTAACAGTTAAAAATCTCTAAAAGTTGTTCAGAAAGTTTATTAAAGTAGTTTCATACTAAAAGAATTTGGAAAATTACACACAAATAGATGTGAAAAATTGTACCCATAACCTTTCTGTAAAATGTTTTAATTGAAAAATAAAGTGGCTTTAAATGGTAAAATTCTCTTATAAAGTTTAAAAATTGTAAAATTGATAGTAGATACGACCTTCTATTAGCCTTAGGAAATATACACCTTAAAATAAAAACTAAAATTCCATCCTTGGAAACTCACTATTCCTTCTTAGAAGCCTAGTAAGCTGAGTTTTATCATAGTCATAAGAATACATAGTCTGGAAACACGGACCGTTTCCATTGTTTTTCGATTTTAACTTGAAAACTGCACAACGACCCTGTGAACCTGTACAATTTTAAAAAAATGGCATCTTTTAACAACGATTTCGAAACAAATAGTGATTTAGAATGTTTATTTGACGTGGTTGAAGGAAGATTTTTGAACAATTACATTAACTTAGTTGCAGATATTGATTCTATTGTTTCTGATATCGATATTTATAGAGATAATGTCGAACAACATGCATGCATTCAGTGTCCCAAAGTTTACAAGACAATTAGAGGTTTAAAGAGACACATTGCATCGAAGCATATTTTAAAGAGTTTTGAAATAGGTTCTTCCAAAATGTATAATACATTGTCACCACTAAAGCTGAAAAGCATAGTTGAAGAATGTGCAAGTTTATTGCAAATGTGTCTGCCATTTGATATTAGAAAACAAATCTCTTTCGAGAAATTTAGTTTCTCAATAGATGATGCTGAAAATCTTTGGCAAAAGTTAAAACCAATAATAGAAAAATTTAATGGCAATAGTGATTTATTTTATCAAGATTATTATGGATTGTTAAGCGAAAATCTACTAGCTTCACACTTCAGTGATCTAACTTAGTAATACACTACTCACTGAAATGTCTTCTCTTATTCTAAACAATCTTTCTGATACAAAAGCAAATACTATTGAATCTGTAAATAAAACTCAGGAAATAACTGATATAGAGTTGACAAATTATATTGTTTTATCTTTTTATAAAAAAGTTTGCAATGATCCAGAATCAACTGAAGTTAGTAAGAATTTGCTAAAGCACTTAATTACATTATTTGTAAGAGTTCGTTCGTTTTCTTATGCCAAAGACATTATTGAAAAACATAAGATGAGAAAGAAAACCTGCAAGACTCGTTAACTAAAAGTAGTTTTATGCTATTAAAACATTAATAGCATAAAACTACTTTAATTCTGTTTAAAATTTTACTTAATAGTTACTTAATTTATTAAGATGGTACTTCAATAAACTTTTTGTTAGCTTTTTGTTGTAACTCTCATAGTAAATTCAGGGTTATGATCAATTGTGTGTGTGTGTATATATATATATATATATATATATATATATATATATATATATATATATATATATATATATATATATATATATATATATTTATTTATTTATTTAAAATGAATAAAAACACCTTTATATGGAACTCTGAGTTTCATGCCTTTCGGCAATCATCAGCCATAGTGTATATCGTTACTTAAAAACCGTTTAAAAATTACAAATTAAAATTACGGTAGAACGAGTTCTGACGTTACTAAACGGAAACAAAAAGACGTTAAAGGTTTTAGTCCCTGGTGTCAAATAAGGATAGCAAAAATTTCTTTGCATGTCGGCACTTTGATATTATTTCATATCTTTTGTTAAGTAAGTTTTCTCCTTTATATGATAATATATGAAATTTTTCGCGGAGACAAAGATTACAAACTTTTGCTGCTTGATTGTAGGGCTTGCATTGTGCTATAATCTTCCATGTAATCACCGGTTTCAGATTTTTAGATTTTAGCATCCATATTTCTTTGGAAAGTTCGGTGTCATTTTTATATTTAGGCGCGTTGAAAGATTTAAGATGGTTGCCATATCTAAGTTTAAATGTAGTTTCACTTATACCGAAATAAACTTTCTCTTTGAATTGAGGATCTCCAGAATTTACAGTGGCTTGGTATACGACATTGCTAGAAAGGCATTGGTTATTTAACGGACAATTTTTTTTGTCTATGCAGTTGCATTTTTTTGTTGTTTTATATTTATCGCTTTGAAGAATTTTGCTATTATGTGCATTTATTAAAGAATTGATATTAGGCATGCAACTATAGCTAACTTTAATAGAGTTTCGATTGAAAATTTTATGAAGCCTGTGTCCTACTGGAAAGTGTTGGTCAATTAAAGCTAAGAAGCGCTTTCCAATATTAGTTTCAACATTTTTGCTAAACGGGGGGTTATACCATATAATTTTACGTTTGCGATGTTTACTTTGATGTTTGTCTATTTGCGGTTGGTAGGTGAGTTTTGAATTGTATCCTGATTTACGTAAAGCCTCTTCATAAGTAAGAATAGAGTTATTGAACACAGTTTTATTTATTGCCATAGTTGATAATCTTGACTCAATAGTGCGAGGGATTTCTTTTATTATATTAGGTGGATGGTTTGAATCAGAATGAATATACAAAAGTTGGTTATTAGGTTTACAATATGGTTGATAAGAACTGTCGATCAGGTTCAATGTTACATCCAGATAATTGACAATTTTAATATTAGATTGAATAGAGATATTTAGGTTGTTACCTTTAAAAACATGCGTAAAATGCTTTTTAATTTTCTCCATTTGTTGGCCGCTTTTGTTTTCAAAAATAGCAAGTCCGTCATCACGATACAAGCCAAAATTATTTTTATCGTAATGTTGAGAAAGCTGAAACAATATAAAGATACCAACTAGTTCGCAAACTTCAGCTCCATCAAATGCACCCATTGTGACATCAAATAATCCGCCTCTTTTCTTTATCCAAGCTTCATCGTTTTTAAAAATTAAAGATTTTCTTGCATGATATATTAGTTTTTTATCGTCATCATTTATAACAACATGTTGCTCGGCGAAACTGATTGCATTGGTAAGTGTGGTTTCACTAATAGATGGGTAAAAATCATTTATATCGAAAATTAGAAATTTGCAAAGGGGTTTATTTTTGATGTTTTTAAACCAATCTATAACGAATTGGGTGCTTTGCCATTGATTCAACTGTAATTTACTTTTTAATTCGTGGATAACTTTAGATAAAATGACTTTGCTAATTCTTCCTACCTCGTTTTTCGAAGGATTTAGAAGGCGAACTGAAGGGTTGTTAATAAAGTTATCTTTATGGTCTTTTAAAGTGAAAAAACAACCGGACGATCCGTTTATCTCAATATTATTATACACTTCGTGGTGGATTAAAAGGTTTTTTCCTTCCTTATTTATTTGATCTTTTAATTCTGGCGACGATTTTTTGTAGGTAGAAGTAATTGCATTTGTTAGCAGTTTGTTGTATTCATCTTTAGATAACTTATACAAATTAGATGTTTTATCTGCCTTTATTAATGTTTTATGCGATGTACGTATGGATTTTAAGTCTTTTTGCATATTATTCTGAAACTTGCAGTTTACTTTGCAAAATTTTATAGATTTAATTAGGTTTATGAGGTCTTTTTCAAAAGTACGCATTTCATTTATTTGCGGTGGGCATTTTGATGATTTAATTCCGTAGTCTGTATAACTTGAATCATTTCTTGGGTAATTATTTATGAAGAAGAACGCCTTCCATCTCATTTTCTTTATGAGCATTTCTGTTTTGTTTAGTAGTTTTAAATTGTATTCTTTTTCAGATGGAATCGGTATATTTTTGATTGAGTATTTCAGGTTTATTTTTTCCATTTTGTTGACGACTTGAGAAGAGTGCTCAACTTGTCGGAGCAAATTTATACAAAATATATAATGTATTATTATAGTGTAATAATACAAATACTCTTGTGCGTTTGAGAGTGCTCAATACTAATGAATAATAGAGCAATATTTATTTATTTATTTATTTAAAATGAATAAAAACACCTTTATATGGAACTCTGAGTTTCATGCCTTTCGGCAATCATCAGCCATAGTGTATATCGTTACTTAAAAACCGTTTAAAAATTACAAATTAAAATTACGGTAGAACGAGTTCTGACGTTACTAAACGGAAACAAAAAGACGTTAAAGGTTTTAGTCCCTGGTGTCAAATAAGGATAGCAAAAATTTCTTTGCATGTCGGCACTTTGATATTATTTCATATCTTTTGTTAAGTAAGTTTTCTCCTTTATATGATAATATATGAAATTTTTCGCGGAGACAAAGATTACAAACTTTTGCTGCTTGATTGTAGGGCTTGCATTGTGCTATAATCTTCCATGTAATCACCGGTTTCAGATTTTTAGATTTTAGCATCCATATTTCTTTGGAAAGTTCGGTGTCATTTTTATATTTAGGCGCGTTGAAAGATTTAAGATGGTTGCCATATCTAAGTTTAAATGTAGTTTCACTTATACCGAAATAAACTTTCTCTTTGAATTGAGGATCTCCAGAATTTACAGTGGCTTGGTATACGACATTGCTAGAAAGGCATTGGTTATTTAACGGACAATTTTTTTTTGTCTATGCAGTTGCATTTTTTTGTTGTTTTATATTTATCGCTTATTTGACACCAGGGACTAAAACCTTTAACGTCTTTTTGTTTCCGTTTAGTAACGTCAGAACTCGTTCTACCGTAATTTTAATTTGTAATTTTTAAACGGTTTTTAAGTAACGATATACACTTGGCTGATGATTGCCGAAAGGCATGAAACTCAGAGTTCCATATAAAGGTGTTTTTATTCATTTTAAATAAATAAATAAATAAATAAATATTGCTCTATTATTCATTAGTATTGAGCACTCTCAAACGCACAAGAGTATTTGTATTATTACACTATAATAATACATTATATATTTTGTATATATATATATATATATATATATATATATATATATATATATATATATATATATATATATCACACTGATTTAGAGATAGATGAGGGTACATGCATAGACTGATTTAGGGAGAATTTGGTAGTAAGTTGATAACACATTGAAAGGTTTGGGTTAGGGCAGGAATCAGCTTTTTTTCATTATTCTTCCTTTTTCTAAAAAAACACACTTAAAGTTTAACTTAGTCGTACTTGATGGATGCCCGCCAATTTATTTTAATAAAATACGCCAATCGTATTTTGTTTAGAAATATTTTTTGAAGAAAATTAATGCCTTTATGCTAATTCATTTATAGATACTCTTACCATTGTATATGAAAAATAATGGTTTTAAAACTTTGTGGTTATGAAAAAAACCTTTTTTTTCAATTAATATATGTGAATAAGCAGAACTTAATGTTGGTTTTTAATTTGAATTAACTTTGAACTATTTTTTTTTCTTTTCGGTTAAGGATTATTTTCAACATCCATGATATTATTGTTAGTAGATTGAATGTTACCAGTAATTGGAAGAACTGAAAACTGTGACTTGATTGAATTGTCATTGTAGCCAAAATTTTTGATAGATGGATTATCTTTTCTGCGACCAATTGCACGTTGTCTTCCAAAATAGTTTTCAAGGTCATCTTGGCAGAATCTTTCAGAAAATACAAATCAAACACCATTTTCAAGTAAAAATTTAACAACTTCTTTGAATTAATGCATTGTAATCTGCAAACCTTCATAAGTTTGAGAAGAAATAAACATTTTTGATTTTGAGCTCTCATCAAAACTTCCTTCTCGTTGATCTATAGATTCTTTCCACAATTTAAAGTATAAGGGGAAGTTATCTAACCAAGCAAATCTTGAATCATCTACTGATTCATAAGGTTTTAAAAATGCTTTTCTTTTTGTTATATGCTCAACACTGTTCTTTACATTCAAACAATCAAAAAACCTATCCAACATTAAACAAAATTCAATACTTGGGAGGCAAGATGTACCCACATCACAGAATATGGTGTTAAGTTTACACGATTGCTTGTTAGTTTAGGAACAAGTTTTAAACCTCTTTCTAAATCAGAATTGTAAAATGATGAAATATAATTCCAAAGAAGAAAATATCCACTATTCCACATGTAGCATGATTTAGATCCAGAGCCAGAATTACTTAGGCAGTTTCGAGAAGTTTTGATTAGATGAGGAACATTTGCAAAGAAAAAGATGAATCTATTATCATTACTAAAAAAGTTTTTAGTGCGATATATGTTTTTCCCTGAGCCACCATCTAATTTCTTATGCATTTTAAAAAACTTTCTATTTGGAGATGCACCATCTGCAGTTGCAGCTATGACTTTCAAATTTATACTCTCCAGATCACACACTGCTTTCCAAAATATTGACATAAGTTGTGTTGATGTTACTCCAGTTGTAGCATATGTTGATAGACTATAGGAAAGTGGGTTTACTATACTTTTAACATGAAAAACTAAAACATAAGAGGCTAGGTCTCTCACATTTTGAAGTGTTGCATAGTTAGTTTGAATATCTCCTAAATCTATAAATCCAATTAACTCACCAGAGTATTTATCCCAAACCAAATCTTCTTGAACTTTCATTTCATCAAACGGAATTGTAACAAATCGTTCAGAACTAGAGAAGTTAGAAGTTTTAACACCTGTTCCATAAAATTTGAGACTGGCTTTAAACTTGAATAAAAACTTAAATAAACACGATAAAAAATTTTTTTTTTGGTATGTTCTTAGAATTAAATATGCAGAATAGGAAAATAAAAATAAATTTATCACAAGACTCCATATCTTTGAATTTGATCAAGTCTGGTATTGGTACCTTGTACCAGCTTTTGTACAGCATTTAGGTCAAGTCTACTGGTACAATAACGAATCCGACGCTCAAGGTTAGATATATTATTTGTAGAACATCCATTCTTGTACACATCCCGCTTAAGCATTGCCCAAAAATCCTTTATAGCACGAGCTTCTGGTAAGTTTGCTGGATTGTCTTTCTTTTGAACAAATGGTATCTTCTGGGTTTTTAACCATTTTGTTACCGAATTAGCATAGTGAGATGTTGCTAAATCAGGCCAAAAGATATACTTGGTGTCTCGATAATATTTATTAATAAAAGGTTACAAGCGCTTTTGTAAATACTCTTTTAAATAGATCTCTTGGTTTACCGCTTGGCCAGAAGGAGCAATGTAAATAGAGGTGACCCCTCGAGGGGAGACAAGTAATTTTTTTTCAAATTTTGAAACATCATAATACTTAACAATGTCTGGTGTCAATTTTTGATTATTTGAATAGTATGTATTATTACCAGCCAGTGTGCTATTCGACAAAGTAAAGTATGACTCATCATCAATAATAAATTCATGGTTGCGATATTTTGAATAAAGTCGACCACATTTTCGGCGACACCAAAGCCTCTGCTCAGGAGTTCTGCTCGGTCTTTTTTTTCTTTTATAACAAAGAATAGGCTTTTTAAAGCATTTTAAGATTCGTCCGATGGTGCTTTTGCTATAACCAAGTCTTCTAGAAGCCTTTGAAAGTGACACACCTCTTCGATTGTTAAACATTTTCCTTAATTTGATGCGGTTGTTTTGTGTATTAAGAGTAGGCCTTCCTCCACTTCCAGCTTTGCGACCCAATGGTTTATTTTGATCATAACTGTTCATATATCTATAAATTGTAGCTTTTGAGTAGCCCTCCATCTTGAAATGGTTCCAAACAACGTGTTTTCCATCTACATCTTTTTTTTTATAAAAATTATACACACGACTTTTTAGGGCTTGTTGATTTGGCATTTTAATTTGTTACCTAAACAAAAAATAATCAGAGAATTTATATGCTAATTGAAAGAGGAAAGATAGAGCTTTAATTTGATACAAAAATACTGATTATTTTATCAAGCTTACTAATCAAATATTGCTTATTTAAGTTAGTCTCAAATTTATGGAACAGGTGTTATTTGCAAGATCATTAATGACTTGAGGATTAAAACCTCTTGAAGGATGTACATAATTTTTGTAGTCTCTCAACGTGCATAAACTTGGAAGAACTAAATATCCTGAACCAGTCTTACTATCAAAACGCAAATCAGAATATGCTGACGAAGATTTAGCTGCTAAATTGAGACAAAATTTTATTATCATTGGATGATATTTAACACTACAGGGACTAGAAGCTTTAGTATAATTTTGCTGCTCATTTCAAAACATGAAGTCTGGAATTTTTTTTTGATTAAAACCAGAGTACAATGTTTTAAGTTCTTGATCTAATTCTAAATTAACTTTTTCACTTTCCATATTCAAAGCTGTTTTCATATGTTCAATCTGATTTTCCAACTGTTTTCATTTTAAACGCTGTTGTTGCAAACTTAATTTAATTCTTTCGGTGGAGGTAAATTTAAGAGGAGCATTCAGCTTTGCAGGTTGGTTTAAAATTTTATTTTTATTATTTACTTCATAATTAGTTTTAAGTTGCCAAGAATTGCATGAATAACTCTGGGATTTTATTAAAATATTACAATTAAGTGGACAATAAAACTTATCTTGATTTAATCTAGGTTTAAGAATTGCATGAATAACTCTGGGATTTTATTAAAATATTACAATTAAGTGAACGATAAAACTTATCTTGATTTAATCTAGGTTTAAGAGGAAGTTGCTTAAAAAGCAAGTAGCTAAATTTTTTAGTTATAACATGTTTTTCAAATGTAAAATTTTGGTTGATTAAGTCTAAACTTTGTACTTCAACACCTGGACAAAGAACAAGAGTTTCAATATGACTTATAAATTTTGATAAAGAAACTTTTTTTTTTTTTTTTAGTTTACAATTATTAATCGTAATACAACAATATAACAATATATAAACTTGGTATCTGAAAGAAGATCCAAAAGATCTTGTCGTCAGAACCATATAAATATATCAAACGTGTATATATAATAAAATAAAAATACAATTTATTTAAAAGCTAGTGACAATGTAGAATTAAAAAAACCTGAAAATAATTTTACAAATTATCCAGAGTGAAAATAATTTTTCATTTCAAAAATATTTATATAAATTGCCAGTAGAAAGAATATAGTTTTTTAATTTAGTTTTAAAAACTGAAAAGGAAATTGACAAATCAAAATTTGGAACAACAATTTTGTTCCATAAATATGGTGCTCGATAGTTTATGCAAAATTGATTAAACTTTGTTTAACAAAAGTGTTCAAGTAATAAATTATTATTTCGTAAAGGATATTTGGTTATAGTTTTATGGGTAAAAAAATCTTTAAAAATCGACAATGGTTGTTCATTTTTACAACGAAGCATAAAACATAAAATATTATAGACATTAAGTTCGTAGACGTTGAATGCTTTAACGCTTTTAAATAAAATACTTGAATGAGAGAAACGATTTTCAAAGCATATTATACGAATTGCGTGTTTCTGACGATGGTAAAGAATTCGCAACTTACTTTTAGAGGTACTTCCCCAAACAATATTTGCATAATTTAGATAGCTATGAATAAATGAGTAATAGAGTTGAATTAAATTTTGTTTACTTAGATAGTATCTGACTTTATATAGAATTCCAATTCAGTAGAAATTAAGCCGATATGATACTTCCATGTAATATTTTCATCAATGTAAATGTCTAAAAATCTTGTGACCGATTCTGTTTTTATTTCAATTTTATTAATAAAAAGTTTAGGTAAATTACTTGGTAAAAAACGCTTTTTTGCGAAAATTATTAACTATTTGTTTAACATTTAAAAAAGATCCTTTATATTGAAGGTGCCAAAGATGATCTATTGGTAACATCCAATCAAAAATTCTTATACAATAGTCTAGCAACTCGTCGACATAAATTTCATACTTTGGTAAAGTATGTTCTGGAGAATTACAAGTAATTACTGCAAATTTATCATCCAAAGAAATTTTCCAACAATCACCAAGAGAGAGCTTTAAAAGACGCTTTGTAAAATCATCAAAGGAGTTGTAACATGACGTTGTAGTTCGAGAAATTAACTCTTGCGTCACTAAAAACTCCTCACGTTTTGTAATGGATATTGATCTTCGATGCGGTTGATTACTTTTCTTGGGGAGATTTAGAGTTGGCAATGCTCCATCCTTTAAAATTTTTCGAGATGAGTAAACCCAAAATTGATCTTCAATAAAGTGAAGCTCACAAATATAAAGGTTGAAGGAATCAATTAGTTTTTTCAAAAAATCATCGATGAGTCTGTCTCTAGTAATTACGTTAATAAGCTCATTACTCCATTTCTTATTTGCATCATTAGTTGGAGTAGGAACTTTGAAAATGCTGATACCTTTGTGTCTTCTTTAAGTTGAACAACCAAATATTGCATAATTTTCACCAGGCATATCAAAAAAATCAATTTCAATAAAAACAGAAAGACAACTTAAAAAAATAACAGGCAATCGCTAACAACAACAGTCTTTTGTGCAGGTTCGGAAGTCCAGAAATTATCTTTCTTATAACTATGGTTTTATATAAGCAACCTTTTCTTAATTATTAATAATTAAAAAAAGGTTGCTTTTCATATTAGACTTTTGACATGTCACTAAAATGTTAGATAACAAAACAAGAATCGTTGAAATCCGAACGAAGATTTGGAAAACACATCAATTCATTTTATAAAAGCGAAAATTTTCTCAAAATTTAACATATAAAAAACCATTCACAAAATTTGATTGTCAGTCAAAAATTGAATTGTAAGATTGGTCTATACACCAGAGAAAATCGTTGTACCAGGAGTAGTTTTATAATGCGGCGGCCAAGATGTTTGAATAGAAGGACGAGTGATTATCTTTTCATAATATGCTTTCATATTAGGACGCAGCTCTAAAGAAAGACCAGAGCGAACAAGAACGCAAAGAAATGTTGAAAAGAACACATCTGCCATGGTAAATTCATCTCCTGCTACATACTCCCCAGAAAGATAACGCTCCCAAAACTCAAGCTAGATAGAAATTATGGAACATAATAAAACAATACATACTTGAGTAAAAATAAAAGGTCTTACTTAAGTTAATTTATAATCATGTGTTTTCTGTTATCAATTGAGAAAAAGTATAAAAACCTCAATTGCAAATTCTTTTTTCTTTCCACTAAGATAACTTTCATCAACATCTTCAGGCTTTGTGCGCATCAAATAGTACATGATGGGCGCTAGTCCTTTCTCGTATATGTTATCAGTCTTAAAGAATTTAGAAATGATAAATAAGAAAAGGAAGCAAAATATCAGAAAGATCACAAAACATTTTAAGATTTAATAAAGATTACAATAAATATTCTTTGTTGTTTGTTAAAAAAACCAAATTAATATTGCTTGCATTTAAAATAATTCACCTAGTACATAAGTCATTTCACAACTACTAACAATATTTACAACTACAGTAGAATCTCTCTAATTCGAATTTAATGGGGAAAAAAAAAGTTCGAATTAGAGAGATTTTCGAATTATAGAAAGTTGACTTTTTTTCAAATATTCCGGTCAAAGTAACGAATAGAAATGAAAAAAACAAACAAATAGTGATTCTTAGGCCTAACTGCAATATATATTATGTGATTTAAACTTTTACATTTTCAAAAAGAAATCAGTAATTGTAGATTAAGTGTCTTTTTGAGGCTTTTAAATCCATTTCAATAACACGATTTATGTCTTTAAGAGCCTTCGTCAAATCATCTCCAAAGTTAGAATAAAGACTGTAACTCTCGAGTACAGTGACAGCATGCATTGCTTAATTCAGACTTGGCTTTGTAGTATTGTCAGAAACACCAACGCACTCATCATCGGATTCCTCTTCAGTTTCAATAGCATCATGCTCAGAAACCTCTGCAATGATGTCCTCATCTGATGATTTGTTGGCAATGCAAACATCAAAATCTATGTCTACTAACTCGTCGGCCGTGAGGTTAAAATCTGCATCGAATTTTGTTTTTAACAATTCAATATCATCTCTTAAGTTTTCCATTACAGTCTCGTCTACATCTAAGCCACAGAAAGGGTTGTTATCATCATTTACACGCTTTTCAACTGCTTCTAATGATATTCCTGATTTTTTGAAACAATTTATGAAGGTTTGATCTGGAATGGAATTCCATGCTTTTGTTAGCATAAACATTGCATTTAAGATAGAAAATTTAAGCATCTTGTTCTCTTTTTCTAAGGCAGCAATTTGCTTTTTCACTGCAAGTGAGCGATATTTGGCTTTAAGAGATCGGATAACTCCTTGATCCATAGGTTGGGTGATCGAAGTTGTATTCGGTGGAAGAAAGATAAGCTCCACCCAATCAAGTTTCTGCACGTTAGGATGGGCAGAACAATTATCTATAATTAAAGCAATTTTTCTTTTCTGAAAACTAAACTTTAGGTCAATTTCTTTAACCCACTCCTCAAATAATTCTGCCGACATCCAACTTTTTGGCTGGGCCCGATAGCGACAAGGAATAATTTTCACACCTTTAAAACATCTAGGAGACTTCGATTTTCCAATTACAAACATTGAAAGTCTTTCTCCTTTAACATTACCTGCAGCTATCCCAGTCAGGCGAACTTTACTATGCTTGCCTCCTATGCACTTTTCATTTTTTAAATGTAAACTTTTGTCAGGCAAACATTGGTAGAAAAGACCGAATTCATCGGCATTAAAAATATTTTCAAGTGGGTATTGAGAGAGAATTGTTGGCAGTGTGGTTTCGAGCCATGGAGCGATCATCTGATTGTTAACAGACTTTGCCTCTCCAGAAATGGCTTTGAAAGATATACCATATCTACAAAAAAAAAATTATAATTGCTTTAACGTAACTAATACATGTGATACGTACATTTGAATTTAACTTTGAAGTCTTTGCAAGTTCCCAGAATGTCTAATTCTGGAAAATATTTACCTAACTTTTTTAAAGCAATTAAAGAAAAAGCTGTAGAATAATTATATATTGTAAAGTCATTAATCATAAAAATTAGAGAGAATAAATAAGAAATTAATTTACTTTTTCTTAAATTTGTCTAGCCATCCATCCGAACCTTGAAAATTTTCGAAGCTTAACTCTTTCGCAAAATATAAAGCTTTTTCTTTTACCAGCAAACCACTGATTGGGACATTATCAGCTCTCATTCGTTTGAACCATTTAAGTACAGCTTTGTTGACTTGATAATACGTTTCAACTTTCACCCGTTTAGTCAAATTTCCTTGACAAAAAGCGTCAAAGATTTTATCTTTATTCTTTTTCCAGGTTGAAAGAGTGTTTGGTGGAATATCAAAGATTTTCGAAACCTCTTTATTTGTTTTTCCTTTCTCCAATTCCAGTACAGCTTCGTATTTCAGCTGTAAATTGTTTTCTTTATGCAGTCTTCTTGATGCCATGATTTTTTTAAAATAGAAGAAAATAATTCACGCTAATTGTTTAACAAAAAATCAAAACATTCGAAATTTGAAAAAAGAGTTTGATGGTTAACGAGCTTTTTAAACGCTAAAAATTTAAAAAGTTCGATTTACAGAGAGAATCTTACCGACAGGTCTAAAAAATCCATTCGAATTGTAGAGGTTTTCGAATTATAGAGATTCGAATTATAGAAAGTTAAACAAGAAAGTTTCTTAAGCGCATTTCACGGTGACTTTACATTTAGTCGAATTATAGAGGTTTTCGAATTAAGGAGATTCGAATTAGAGAGATTGTACTGTACTAACATAATTTAGTAGTTGTGTAATGACTTATGTACTAGGTGAATTATTTTAAATGCAAGCAATATTAATTTGGTAAATCAACATTTGTACAATGTAATAACTTACAGTAATTTACATTGTACAAATGTTGATTTACAATGATTTACCTCATACATACGTTGAAGAACTAGTGCCTGTTTAGCAGGGTCATCAGGGATCAATTGAGTTCCTTGCTTCTTAAACTGATTCTAAAATAAAAACTTACTTTAAATACAAAGCATATTAATTTTCATCAAGGCAAAACTTAAACAACTTCCAATAAGTTGTTATCAAATGTTTTCTTATCAATGTTGAAACTGTAGTTTTAATAGAAAAACTGGTGACCCTTTAATATTGCAACTATAAACCTGTATTCATTTATATGAAACCTTGTTAATCTTTATTTTAGCTAACCTGAGAATTTTATTTATTATTCCAAATGAATATATATAATAAGAATAATGTACAATGCAATCACTGTTCAGCCAAAATTAAAACATCAAATGAAATGAAACAGGAATTTTTATCTCATTAAAATTAAAGTATCACATGTCAATACTAATAATTGAATAGTAAATAATATTGCCCAGAGCTAAGAACAGATTATTTGTTTCAAACCTAATAAAAAAGACAGCAATATTTTCTTTCTGCATCCACATAAGCTTTGAAACAATAAAAACAGTTAAAAAAAAAAATTTAAAGTTAAAGAAATCAATTTCAAATGCTTGTTCTTCAATTGGTCATAAATGAAATTCTAAATATCTTTGCATCAAATCCTTAATTGTTAGCTTAGTTTTTGCATTAGGAGCCAGAAACTTGCTAGTCTTAAATAATTAGACAACTTGCTAAGAGGTTGTGCATTCCTAATCATTCAACTTGATTATTTTTAAACTTATAAAACTTAAATGAGTGATTCTAAAAAAAATTGTGGTATATAGCAGTTTAATTTTGATGTTGTGATTTTCCTATCATGATATTACATTATTGAAACTGTTGCAAAAAAAGTAAAAACCAATGACCAATGGTCATGTGAAAGTAACCTTACTCTTTATATTCCAAAGATAAAAACTTTTTTAAAAATGTAATAAAGTAGATTAGAAAACACAACTAAATATTCACTTAAGCTATTAACATTTTCTTCATAATAACACGACACTGGGTTTACATATGATATGGGTGTTAGTGGATAAGTTTATTCTCCATAACAATTAAATTAGACAAATTTAATGAGCATATAAATGGGATTTTTAAAAAGATTTTGCAGTAATTTAACACAATAGAAAATTACTTCAAGATAATGACAAATGCCTTTTGATTCATTCAAAATGATGCTTCCATGGCAAAATGTGGGAACCTATAAGACAAAAAAGATACATCATCATATCAATGATTTAAGGAAAGGAGTTCATATTATTAAATAAAAGTATTTCTAATTTATTAAAGATAAGCTTCAACTGATTTTCAACAACAGAATAACTCTAATTTAACAGAGTAAAGATATATACAGAGGAGGATGTCAGTGCATTGCGTTGTGATTTTCAACAACAGAATAACTCTAATTTAACAGAGTAAAGATATATACAGAGGAGGATGTCAGTGCATCATGTGTATAAAATCTTTATTTTCTTTACAGCTATATTTTAAATAACAACCTTACCTAAGACACAAAAAGGATATTAATACACTTAAAAAAGTTTTTTGCTTTTTTTTTATCAGATATATGTAAAGCATTTTAACTATAACTTTTGCATGCAACAGTATATTCTTTTTTTTTATCATTTGTTGAGATTGTACTATTGTGAATAGTTTAAGAAACTCTATTAAAGTATTAAAAATTTAAAGGACTATTATTATGCAATACATCAAATTAGAGTGTAAAATAAATTAAAATATAACCAAAAAAAGAGTAATTTATAACAAAACAAAACAAAAAAATTACAAAAATTGTAGCTAAATGAACCTTGTTAAATTACTTATTCTTAACAATTTTAAAAGAAGATTTTCAGAAAACTTTTATTATAATACATAAATTTAAAACTAAATTAAGAAAACCTGAACTAAATGAAAGTTATGACTTATTTGTTTCTATTATCTAAAAGATGACTTCATTTGACCATCATGACTTATTACCTCCTCATACTCTTCCAGGAGCAAGAGTAAGAGGAGCTAATAAGTCAGGATGGTTAAATTTAGCACATGGAAATATAAAATGGTTAAGTTTGATATTGATTAAAAATCAAACCCTCCTACTATGTATTTTTGGTATATATCATCTTTATTTAGTAACTCTTAATTAAAATGCAGATTAATAACTAATTTTCATTTTCCTTTGTTGAAAAAGCAATAATTACTTAAAAGAAAAACTTATGTAGGACTTTTTGTTACAACAATGACAAATGAATGAACATCGTTATTATTTGGTTGCAGATAAAAAGAAAAATCGGATGTAGCAAAGTATAAGTGTAGGTAAGATACCTGGCCTCTTGGATTAAGCTTCATGATATCTTCGCCTTTATGTTCCTGGTCAGAAAAACTGACTAGCTTTTGACCATATCCTGAAAGTCCTTTCTCCTCTAGCACAATCATTGGACGCCAACAAGGAGCGCTGCCTGATCCCCAGTATAAAAAAATATCATGAGCTGCCATTTGGGAAGAGATTTGGAATATTTCTATCCAACGGGTTCGATCATATATTAACAAGGTATGTAACACACGGTGCCGTCGTGGGACAACTTTTTTTCAATGATATATTATATATACTAGATGTCTAACTTGCGGGATTTTATTGGACGAAAAGTGAAGCCGCTTTTTTTGTTTACAAATTGAATCCGCCATTTGTAATAAGGGCAAAAACTATATCCGCCATTTGTAATAAGGGCAAAAACTATATCCGACGTGCGAAATAAAAGTTAAAAATGCACGTTTTTGCCCGAATTAGAAATGGCTCCCACGGCTTCACTTTTCGGATCGAAGTTAGACATCTAGTATATATAATATATCATTGCTTTTTTTATCCTTTTGCCCCTGGGCGTATTTTTCAATCCGGAGACTTCGGGATTGAAAATTATAAATCTCCAATTATAAGAATATGTTTAGGGTTGATGACATGTAGCAAACTTAAGACTTAAAGTCGTACTTCAAACCTGAAGTGTCACTCGAGTCAATGCACAAAGTGAATTTCAACAGAAGTCATATTTGAAAACTGGCAAAAATTTACCGTTTCTCAAGTATGCTTGATAATTAAAGGTGATTATAAATTTTCATGGAAATTGCGCTTAAATATTTCTATGTTATTTCGTAGAAAATTGCTAAGAGTAAACTTTTAAAATTTTCTTTGATAAAGAAAAATATATATTTATCAACCTCCATTTAGATTTTATCTAATTCAATGATTCCCTGGATTTATTGGAGTAATAATTGGAACACATTTGTAAAATAAATCTTGAAAAATTGCAGAGTTGTATTGAAACAGAATGGTATTTTCTTCTTTTAACTGCCTGAAACTTTTATCTGCTTATGTTCAATGGCCTGGAAGTGTTAATGATTCATGAGTTTTTGCTTCCTCAGCATTTACTATTTAAACAAAAATTAGAAGCTCGTCAACATGTTCATGTTATAGGCTCCCAGTGGACATATGACCTCCTAGGAAGTCCAAAGACGTACAAATTTTGTCCGGGCTTCCGCGACCTAATTAGATGCCCATGGAGGTCCGACAAGTTTTTCAACAATGTTGTCCATGAACCACTTCTAAAAGCTGATCCAAGCAAATTCATTTTCGAACTAATCCCCCCAATGGAACTTCATCTGCTTATTGGGATAGTAAATCACTTGTTCAAAGCACTAAAAGAAGCATTGCCAGATGCAGATGAGTGGCCAAAAAGACTCAACATCACAATCCAACCATATCATGGCGGACAATTTGCTGGCAATGATTGCCAAAAACTCCTGAAAAATATTGATGTGATAGATCAGCTCTTAGAGAACCTAAATTCATCAGTTTTGGCCATCATTGATGCATTCAAAAAATTCAGTGCTGTTGTTAGAGCCTGTTTTGGAAATGTCCTTGACAAGGAATATGAAAAAAAAAAATTGAAGAAGTTCGGACATCTTTTTTAAGTCTAGTATTTGTAAGTGTGACCCCAAAAGTGCACATCGTTTTTTTTTCATATTGATGATTTTATCAGAATGAAGAAAAAATCCCTTGGTCCTTTCAGTGAACAATCTTTGGAAGCTCTTCATCACGATTTTCTGTTCAGTGGCAAAGATACAAACATTCAAAATTACATCCACAATATGGAAATTGGCTTGAAAGATGTGTGGTTGAATACAATAGCAAGCACATTTAGGTGAAATATGTCTGTTGCATCTTTAATGAACATTGAAACTTTGCTACTTTAGAATAAGTGTTTATGACCAAAAAAATCAACTGAGAATGTACCTATGGATTTATTTAAACTGATTCAAAAATTTATTTATGAGATTAAATCTTCTTAAATACTTATTTGTTTAACCTGTGTGTAACTGCAGTTTGTAAAAAAAACCCACAGTAAATAAAACCTTTAATATTTAGAATTTTGAAACAGCCTTTGCCAAAGTTTAATTATAGACACTATTTTGATAGTTTTTTTATTTTGCGACAGTGTTTTAAGTTTAGAAATGATTCAAATTCAAAGGAAAAATGGTGGTTAAAGTAATGTTTTCCATTAAAAGCAAGGTCAAAATGACTGACAAGTTCAAAGTAACAATGATTTCCTACACATTGACAGATGGCTTAATTTTTTGTTTTTAAAGCCTTTATGTATAGACTATGCATATCAATAATAGTAATATCAGTATCATTATTTTCCTATTTTTGAGTGTGTATTTTGTGGTTTGAGGCTCTCCTGGCGATAGAGCAAGGAACAAAAAAATCCAAAAAATAAAAGTCTTTTTTTTTTCTTGGACATAGGCAGATGATTTCAATTTTTTTATTTTTTGAAAAATGGATGTATGGGCTACCAAACCCAATTGGTTTTATTTTTTGAGCATGACTTTTATGTTTTGAGGCTCTCCGGACAGGTGTGTTCTACTGAGTGTTTCTATGAAGAACAAAAAAGTTGTAATAAAATTTAAGAATCTATTTAATTAAATTTAAATATTTAAATGAAAAATAGTTCTATATTTTGCTTGTTTTAGAAACGTTTATTTCAGAAAAAGATGGTTTTGACGTAGGCAATATTGAGACACTCATTGGCAACTTGTTAAAACGAGCTATGCCTAAATTGCAAAAAGAAGAAATTGTGTAATATAAAAGCTCTTTTTTTTTGTTACCGCATTTATATTATTTAATCTGTATTTAAACTAGTAAATATATATTTTTTACTTCAAAAAAAACAATTATTCCTAGATTTTAGTGTCAGTAATGCCCAAATACAACGACCATAAGTTTAATTTGGACGTCCGCCAGACGTCGTAATTCGTCCTAAAAGTGTCTAAAAAGGATGTCAGTGAACATCTAATGTGGTCGGACGAAAGATGTTTCATTCGGACGTCCTAAATAGACGTCCTAGATCCAATTTGGATGTCCACTGGACGTCGTTGGATGTCCATATGCCAATTCGGCCAACCTTGCTAACAATATTTAATGACATATTTCTAACCCTGGAAATCAAAGTGAAATCCAATGCAGCTACAGTTTGAGAAGTATGTCAGTTTAATGTTGTTTTAAAAATTGATTTCCTTTCCTTAAGAATGAAACTACAAAGTTCTATAGCTATAATAATTGTCCTGTTTTGTTCTTCACAAGATTGCCTTTCTACATAATGGGAATACAATGAAATACGAAATGGCAATTAGGAAGGTGATGCTAAGGCAAAAGATATTGTTTGGAGAAACAAAGAAAAATCAAAGTCTGGACTAACTTTTTTTAAATCAATAGCTATTTTACAAAATTTATTAACTATTTTACAAAATTTAATATTCCACAAAATTTCATTACAAATTTATATGAATCAATTCCCATGAGAATCGCTTCTGTGATCAATGCAAAAGGCGGACATACGAAGTATTAATTGTTTTTTCTTTTTGTATCATATTTTATTAAATTATTTCTAGATATTTTTGTTTGTAATATATATGTCTATAAGCCTGATTTTTTTTACTTCATAAGTCCTTCATATTTTTACGATAAAATCAAAATTAATTATAAAATTATGGTGGGCTAAAACTTATTCACAGTACTGTATATACATGTACATATATATACACATGTATTTACATTCATGCACATACACTTAACCGCAAAAATTAACGCACCACATAAATTCCGACTTGTTTTGAATAACACTATGCATTTCCCGGATTTTTCAATAACAAAGATGATAATAATTTTTATTGTTACGCGTTTTGCAGGTTTTATTCCGTTTCCCTTATTTAATTTCCAAATTATAGCAGCTTTTCATAAGTAGCATGTTTTGCTGTAATTAAACCTCACTTCTAAAAAAAAAAGTATGTATTGGTTTTAAACTGTTTTAACAGTAGAAAAGATAACTGTCATTTGAGCAACAGATCTGTTCGCAATGCAGCATTCTAGACGAGATTCAAGTCGTGATGAATGTGTTGAAGTTGTTACTTTGTCCAATGAAGGATTAACAAATCACCAACTTGGTAGAAGATTTGGAGTGTATCATACAACAGTCGGTAGGGTTCTACAAAGGTTTTAAGAGACCAATGATCACGCTAGATGACTTGGCCAAGGAAGACCAAGAGCTACCAATGCTGTGGAGGACCAATTTTTAATGCTTTGAACACATAGAGAACAGTTCACTACTGCATGAAGTCTACAAATACAACTTGCTGAGGTTCATGGAACTGCTGTTAGTCAAGATACCATAAGAAGACTTTGTGCTTTAAGTTCACCACCTTGGACAGCAGCTGCTGGTCCCAAATTGTCTGTAGACCGCAAAAGAAACAGACTGGCTTTTGCAAGGAGCATATGAGTTGGTAAATACATGATTGGCGACAGGTCTTATTTACAGATGAGTCGAGGTTTTGTCTTATAAGTTCTGATTGCCGCCCAAGAGTGTACAGAAGACCAAGCAAAAGATATTTTGCTTGTAGCATTCAAGAAACCACTTTATATGGAGGCGGCTCATTGATGGAATGGGACGGAATATCTTTAACAGCTCGCACAGAGCTTTTTATAATTGATGGTGGATGTCCGACTTCTCAACGATACATAGCAGACATTTTAGAACCTTTTTGTGGTACCTTTTGCATTGTTCATTGGAGATGGATTCCTTCTTATGCAGGATAATGCTAGACCACATACAGAACATATTGTTACTGAATACTTAAATAAGGTTAATACTGAAGTTTTGGAGTGACTAGCTTGCAGTCAAGACATGAACCCAATAGAGCATCTTTGGGACCTAATAGGACACCATGTTAGAAGCTAACATCCACCACATAACAGCCTAGACGAGTTGCGACAAAGTCTTTTCTGCGTGTAGGAAGATATCCGTCAAGAAACAATTAGATCTCTAATTGAAAGTATGTTACGGCGCTGTCAGGCTGTAATAACATTAAGAAGTGGTAACATTAGTTATTGATAAGTCAAAAATGTTTCAATTTAAGCTGTATTAGTGTGCATAACAATGATAATCCTTTTACTTTATTTTGTTAAACGAACCATATTTTTAGTTTTAGTTTGTTTTTTTTTTCATCATTCTCAAAGTCAATTTTATTATTATCATCGAAATAATTGTGTTCTATTCTTAATATGTTTGTCAAAATATATGATAATATTGATGACAATTAAAATATATCAAAATCAATAAATGGTGCGTTAATTTTGCGGTTAAGTGTATATATATATATATATATATACAGTGGCGGCTCGTCAATAGGGGCCATAGGGGCCCGGCCCCACTTATATTTATTTAAGATAAAGTATTTGGTAATGTAATTATGTATTTATATATATCTAAACATGCAACTATTAGCCTAAACTATTTGCAGACAGGTTTTATAAAAATAAATAGTTCTAAGTTAGTTCTAATTTTAAACTATATTACTTTATAAGTAATATGTTTATTTGCAATTTATTCAAAGTATTGTAGCGTTATTTTAATTCATTGCCAATAACGGCTGGGCCGATTTTTACTGGCCCTATTTATTTTGTTTGTAGTAATATTATTTTTGATGCGCGCGCAGAATTTGTAGTGCTTTCAGATGGGACGAAAAAACGCACCGCAGGGCCTCATTGAACTGGCCCTTGAAGAAAAGAACCTTAAAAACATCGCTAAGTTCAAAAATTTGCGATATTTTTTGGTTAATATTTGCTGGCCCCACCAAAGTTTAATGTCACCGGCCGCCACTGTATATATATATATATATATATATATATATATATATATATATATATATATATATATATATACAAATGCTCTGAATGTTTTCAACTTATTTCTGAACAATTTGTTCAATCTTGTAAATGGTCTGTTGAAACCTTATACTGGCAGGACCATAAAAGTTTTCACCTCCACAACTTTAAATTGGATTATGTATGGCAAAATACTAACAAAAGAGAATTTTCTTATGAAGGTGCTGAAGAGATAATTCACTATCCCTAGCAAAAGACGAAGCTTTGGAAGTGTAATCACATCCAAAACTTTTGTTTGAGGAAAACAAAAGAGAAAGATAAATAGTGTTCATAGAAAGTTTTTTTTCGTCTGAGTGTTGAAAAGATTGGTAACATTGAGTGGTTCAAATGTTCTTGTTCTTTATGATCTGTTGAGACTCTTTTTGTCTACTTCACAGCATGATTGACGCATGTTTTTGTACACCACAAATGTTTATCTCTTTAAATTCACCAGTAAATAAAAACTTGATCTTCTTTAAATGCAACCTTCTCTGAAATGGATGAAAGATTTGAATAGCATTTAATGATATTTTCTGCAATTGATATAATGAAAATCTTTTTGACACTTGAAGTTTGACTTTGGAAGTCCTTTATTAATTTTTATTTTTGGGCCTCGTGAATGAAAAAATTTTGTCTATCACTTGACAGCAAACTTTGAAAAAAATCACCTCCTTTATCTATGTTTTTCTTAATTAAAACATCGTCTTGTGAAACGTGAATCTAGCATAAATCTTGTGAAATAGTATGAGAACCTAGCACAAATCTCACAAATAATTTGATGTCTAAGAAAAAAAAATTTTAATTTTCTTTTGATTTTCTTTACTTTTTTTGTAAGTTTGGTTTGTTGATTGAAAAAATGACTGTTTTCCTGCTTTGACAAACTCATCTTGAAAATAGCTTTCAACTCCACTGCCCTTGTGTAAAAACTTGTTAAGACATATCGCCACTGTCTAAACCATATCTATATGGTTTAGAAAGTGGCGGATTGAGGTTTAGTGTCGCGGGGGGGGGGGCAAGTCAGTAATTAGGGGGCGACCGGGGTTGGGTGTGGTATTTTAAGCCCCAGAAATTATTTTCCTGAAAATTGCACTTATGGCTAAAACACTTTATAAGTAGTTTTATTTGACTTTTATCATACATATTACATACTGTAAGACACTAAATGACCTAATTTTTTTTTTGAGTTACCTACGTTAATTTTAGTTAAGAATTATCTTTTTTAAAATAAGAAACATTTATCATACCGAAATAGTTCAGTCATTAAAAAATATATTTAACTAGACATATTAGAAAAGTTAGCATTTAGAAAAAAATTAACTTTTCAGATAGTTTAGACAAACTTTTTTCTGCGAGTTTCACGACTTTCTGTATTAACACTTTCAAAAAGGTGTAAATCTTCAGACACTAACGTATTTACAGCAAAAGTTGTAACTGACTGAGTATCTGACAATTTAGATAAAAATGATGTTAGTTTGTGACACTGATTTTGATTTAATACAATTGATCACTCATATATATTCTGTAAAAAAATTTTTTAACAACTCTTACAAGTAGTAACGCTGATTATCTTAAGCAAACACCTAAGTCACTAATTTTTAACATGTAATTAATAACAATATTAAATAATTAATAATGTTTAAAAATCAAATAATAATACAGTACAATCTCTCTAATTCGAATCTCCTTAATTCGAAAACCTCTATAATTCGACTAAATGTAAAGTCACCGTGAAATGCGCTTAAGAAACTTTCTTGTTTAACTTTCTATAATTCGAATCTCTATAATTCGAAAACCTCTACAATTCGAATGGATTTTTTAGACCTGTCGGTAAGATTCTCTCTGTAAATCGAACTTTTTAAATTTTTAGCGTTTAAAAAGCTCGTTAACCATCAAACTCTTTTTTCAAATTTCGAATGTTTTGATTTTTTGTTAAACAATTAGCGTGAATTATTTTCTTCTATTTTAAAAAAATCATGGCATCAAGAAGACTGCATAAAGAAAACAATTTACAGCTGAAATACGAAGCTGTACTGGAATTGGAGAAAGGAAAAACAAATAAAGAGGTTTCGAAAATCTTTGATATTCCACCAAACACTCTTTCAACCTGGAAAAAGAATAAAGATAAAATCTTTGACGCTTTTTGTCAAGGAAATTTGACTAAACGGGTGAAAGTTGAAACGTATTATCAAGTCAACAAAGCTGTACTTAAATGGTTCAAACGAATGAGAGCTGATAATGTCCCAATCAGTGGTTTGCTGGTAAAAGAAAAAGCTTTATATTTTGCGAAAGAGTTAAGCTTCGAAAATTTTCAAGGTTCGGATGGATGGCTAGACAAATTTAAGAAAAAGTAAATTAATTTCTTATTTATTCTCTCTAATTTTTATGATTAATGACTTTACAATATATAATTATTCTACAGCTTTTTCTTTAATTGCTTTAAAAAAGTTAGGTAAATATTTTCCAGAATTAGACATTCTGGGAACTTGCAAAGACTTCAAAGTTAAATTCAAACGTACGTATCACATGTATTAGTTACGTTAAAGCAATTATAATTTTTTTTTTGTAGATATGGTGTTATAATTTAAGTAATAATGTAATATAACACTCATGACGTCACTTCTGAATATTTCTGACGTCTTCTGAATATTACAGTTATTAGTAACGCTATTTATAAAACCTATTATACATACGGTTATTAGTTACGCTATCTTATATATGATAAATGTTTGTGGTTCTTGTCTACTCAGGTGATTTAAGGCCAGTCCAAATTTTTATGGTAGTTCGTCCTACCTTCTACAACTCCTTTTTAAAAAAAACTGTTTTTTAAAATTTGTTGTCCAAGCTGAATAATACTTAGCAAAAGTTGGGCTAAGTTGAAAAAAATATTATTGACAAAAATATGGTGGATGACGCATATTGTCCTTAAACTTAAAGATGAATGTTTCAAAAAATAAGGGTTTAAATTGTTAAGCACAACTTTTCTAGTTATCTACAAGCTAAAAGACATCGATATTGAATTATATTGTTTTTTCATAATTTGATTCAGAAGGTAGGGTAGAAAATCCGACATTTAATAATTTCTTTCAACGACGTACAATTAAGTGTCGAGAACTCGGTAATACTTAGCGATTTTGTTTTGAAAGGCTTTTTGATGACCGCATAAACAGAATGGTTTCTGTCGGTAGAAGTTATTCGTAATAAACAGAGCGTGTGGTCACCATGTATACATAAAAATATACATATTTATATGTATATATAGTGTTAATACAGTTTATTATTTTTAATTGGTATTTAGAATTAAGTAAATTTGGTTAATAAGTTTGCTCATTTGTTTTTATAATTTTTTAAAAGGTACTTATTTTTATGTCTGCATTTAGAAATAAGTTCAGTTTTTTTTATTTAGTAAATTTTCTTGATCTAAATAAGTAATAATTTCAAACTTTTTTGTTAACAAAACATACATTTTTGAGATATGTTATTATAGGTAGGCGCAGTTTTTAGAATAGACCAGTTTAATTTAAAGTTGATATTTTTTTTCTTTTAGTTGCCAAATATATTTTGACAGCATAGTCTCTTTTGAGTACTTTTCATGATTTTTTTTATTTTTTAATGTACTTGATGGAACTTCCTGGTCAGAGAAATCTATTAATATTTTACAATGCTTACTATATAACTAAAAAAAAATTATTTACAAGTATATTTTATAATTATATAGAAATGTGATTTATTTTACTATAGGAGGATGGATCCTGCTTAAATACAACACATTGAAATTTGACTGATAGCATGTTTAATTTGTATAGTAAAGATAAATAAAACCGGAGAAAATAAAGAAAAAGAAAAGGTTTATTTAACAAGAATGAAAATATTGCGAGAAAGAACAAGATTTAGATTTAAAATAAATAAATTAATAAAATCAGCAGTAGTCTTTAGTAGACTGTTGACACAACAAATTTAACCGATTTTTTTGGAAGAAATAGAAATCGATTTATTAAATTCTTTTGTAGTAAAATTATTATTATTCGAAATACATTATAAATCAATGAGAACAAATGCATGGTCATTAGTTGAATTAACAAGTAATTTACATAAATTTATTAAAAGCAGCTAAATAAGTTTAAAGATTATGGCAATTGTTGAATGTTTATATACATCAAAATGAATTGGAAAAACCTTTGAGATTGGTTTTAAAAACATCTTTTGTGATATTATTGGAGTAATAGTTTATATTCTAGTAATAAAGTTTTGTTAAATAGGATATGATTTGTATTGATTATCATTATTTAATTTATCATAATTTTTTATTTATTTTGTTTTAACAATAATCATCCAGTCAATTGATTTGTTAATTTTTTGTTTGTTTAAGTATTATCTAGATTATTTAGATATTGTTTAGATATTTTATATATATATATATATATATATATATAAATACATACATACATACATACATACATACATACATACATACATACATACATACATACATACATACATACATACATACATACATACATATATACTTGCTGCCAGTTTCTCTTTTCTCAGAATCGTCAAGAAGTCTTTCTATTTTCTTGTTCTGTTTTGAACATTGAGCACTTTCTATTTTCTATGTTCTGTTTTGAACATTGAGCACTAATTTAGTAAAATACACTAACACAATTTACATCCAATTTAAAAAATCTATTGCAAATAATAAGTATTCAAGATTTGAATAATAAATAATGTGGTTTGTTATAAATCATTATATTATATACAAATTCATAACATGTTATGAACTCATGATACATATTCAAAAAATTAGAAAACTTTCTTGTCGGACTTTTTTAGTTACCGCTTTATTATAAACGTTTAGAAAAATCCCGCGGGATCTAAACGGCACAATTTTACGTCACCCTCAGATAAACGAAACAAACCCGAAATTTACGGGGACTGGCCTTAAACTACATGAGTAGCCTTTTTCTTATATTTAATAAAAGCCAAAATATACATGAAAGACTTTTTTTATTATGGTTTACAACAATTTTATCAAATATAAGTTTTAATAAATATAAATATAAATCAGTATGGATGCCAAAATATTCAGAAAAGTACTGTGCGTCGAACCAAACGAAGAAGACTATATATACTGGAAAAAAATGCTATCAATTTACCTAGATAAAGCCGAAATCCCAGAGGATTGTAAACTTCAAGTCTTATTCGTTCTATGCGGAGTGAAGGCTTTTACGATAATTCAGGATGTTACATCATACGACGATGCAATCAAAATTCTTGATAACAAGTATCAAAAACGATCGACAGCGATCATGATGCGCCATAAACTTCGCTCTTTTAAACAAAAAGAAGGAGAATCGATTGAAAGCTTTATGAGTAACTTAAAACAATTTTCCAGAAAATGTCCAACAGAACCTCTGACAGCAGAGCGACATAGTAACCTACTAATATGTGACGCTTTTATAGCTGGTATTCACTCACCTTCTATTCGTCAACGACTGCTTGAAGCTACAGATGACAATCTAGAGTCATTTTATAAAACAGCTCTTACGATGGAATTGGCTACCGAAGATGCCCTTAATTTGACAACAACTATAACAGCTACTACCACGCTACCGACTTTTGCAGCAAGTCATAATCTTACAAAATCTCCCTGTTTTTGGTGCGGTAATGATCCACAAATAAAAAACCAAAAGCCCTGCACGAAACTCTACATGTACTCATTGTCATAGAAAGGGCCACTGGGCAACTGTCTGTCTTTCTAAGAAAGAAAACAAAACTTACACCAAAACAGCAGTTGTTAAAGATAACGATAAGGATGATAACACAATAATATCTACGGTCATAGCAGCAATATACTCACCTGATAGACTAATTAACGTCACCATAAACGAAAATCTAACATATGCACTGTTAGATACTGGGTCCGACAAAACTTTCATTACATCAAAACTTCTTGGACAATGGAAATTTTCATACGATACTCAATCTACCTCAAAGGTATCACTAGCAGATAACTCGACATTAAAAGTTAAAGGTATCTTCCATGGTTCATTATTACTGGCTAGCGAAAAACTAAAAGTACAATTCCTCGTTGTGGACAACTTGGTGGCACCAGTAATTATTGGAATGGACGTGTTAACATGTCATTCCTCAATGACCATCAATTTTAAAGGAAACAAAGAGCCTCTAAAATTCTGTTTAGCAACAAAAAGTATGAAATGTTCAACATACGCCTTAATACCTGGAATCGATATTAACAAAATAAAACCAATAGCTACAACCTCACGACGTATTCCCAAAAATATCTCTGCCATAACAGATGAAATAAACCGCTTACTAAAAAAAGATATAATTCAAGTAAGCCGCAGCCCTTGGCGAGCTCAATGTTTTGTAGTATCAACAGGAAATAAAAATCGCCTCGTGATCGATTATTCTAATACAATTAATTTACACACTCCGCTCGATTCATATCCTACACCACGAATCGATGACTTAATACTTAAAATAGCAGTCCATAAAATTTTTAGCACAATTGATCTCAAATCGGCGTATCATCAAGTGAGAATACGACCCGAACATTACAAACTAACCGCATTTGAAGCTAACGGCAAATTACATGAGTTCAAACGCTTACCCTTTGGATGTACAAACGCGGTACCAATCTTTCAAAGAGTAATGGATGAATTCATTCAGGATAATAAACTTGAAAACACATACACTTATCTCGACGATATAATTATCGGTGGAAAAGATGCCCAAGAACACGATAAAAATCTTAGTCGCTTTCTACACGCAGCTAAAATCGCCAACATTGAGATAAACGAAGAAAAGAATAATTTAAAAAAAAATCATATCGAATTCTTAGGCCATATTATTGAAAATGGAACTATAAAGCCAGACCCAAAAAGATACGAAGCACTGATAAATATGTCTGAGCCAAGATCGTTCAAAGAGCTAAACCGAATGATAGGTTTATTTGCTTATTACGCTAAGTGGATACACAATTGCACAGCATTAACTCTCCCACTTACCCAAGCAAGAGACAATTTTCCAACAAAGGGTTTAACTCCACATGCTAAAGAAGCAATAAAAATACTCAAAAATAAACTTTTAGAAGCTTGTCTAGCCTCCCCTAATTTAAAAGTTTCATTAACGATAGAAACTGATGCTTCCGACTCAGCACTCGGAGGAACACTATTACAACTTGGCAGGCCCGTTGCCTTCTTTTCACGGACATTAACTAATGCCGAAAGGAAGCATGCGATAGTGGAAAAAGAAGCGGCTGCCATAGTGGAATGCTGTAGAAGATGGAGGCATTTGATTAACTCAGTACCCTACATTAATATAATAACCGACCAAAGATCCATTTCCCTTATTTTTAATAAACAGAGTGCAACAAAAATCAAAAATTAACACGATGGCGTTTAGAACTAGCTGATATTAATTATACAATCTCTTACAGGCCGGGGAACCAAAACATTGTAGCAGATGCCCTTTCAAGATGTTGCTCGACTGTAAATAACACTAAAGCGTTTTACAGTATCCATTCCCAGCTATGCCATCCTGGAGTTACAAGAATGATACATTACTGCAAAACCAGAAATCTACCATACTCCACCACAGAAATCAAACAATTAACAAACCAATGTACAACTTGCAATGAGCTCAAACCACGTTTTTACAAACCACCCACAGGTCGTCTCATTCAGGCAACAAGGCCTTGGGAACGTTTATCGATGGACTTTATTGGACCCTTACAATCCACTACAGCAAACAAATACATCCTCGTGGTGGTGGACGAGTACTCACGCTACCCATTTGCATTCCCCTGTCAAGACATATCAGCTGACTCTTATACGACACCTTCTCAGCCTCTTTTCATTATTTGGTGCACCATCATCTATTCATATAGATCGTGGAACTCAGTTCGAAAGCTTAAAAATCAAAGTTTTTCTTGAAAAGAACGGAGTAATTAAAACTAGAACCACTCCTTACCATCCCCAAGGCAATGGTCAGTGTGAACGAATAAACGGAACAATACTAAAAGCCGTTAGTCTAGCTCTGAAAACCTTAAGTCTAGGAAAATAGAAATGGGAAATAGTATTGCAAATGGCTTTGTCCTCCATAAGAGGACTTTTGTGTACCGTCACTAACGAAACACCCCATCAGATGATGATGAACTTTCAACGCTCGTCAATAATAGGCACTGTTTTACCTAACTTCTTAACAGAACAGGATGCCACAATCCTTTACAGACGTCAGGTACGAATGAAAGGAGATCCACTCGTTGACAGAGTTCAACTGCTAGAAACAATATCGCCCCACTACGCTCGAATAAAATTTCAAAATGGAAAAATTGATACTGTTTCAACAAACGACCTCGCCCCACTAGAAGACCTAAATCCCCCAACAGAATCAGTCCAACAACAATCCGGTGATTTGAACATTGAACAGATGATCATTAGCAACAATACCAACAATTCCATAAACAGAAACCAAGAAGAATTAAACGAAACCAACGAGGTAACTTCAAACCAATTAGTTGAGAATTCAATTATAGATAGTATCCCTTGTAATCAGTCACCTACAACAGCGGTACATAGTCAGCCTATACAGAAAGTTACTACTCCCGAGAATCTTAATAACATACCCTCAAGAACAGGACGCGTTACGAAGAGGCCAAAGTATCTCGACGACTACTTTCTTTCCTAGTATAATATCAGAGGTTAAATCTATACTCTCCGCCCTAAAACTTTCCTAACGTGGAGAAGACTGTTATAATTTAAGCAATAATGTAATATAACACTCATGACGTCACTTCTGAATTTTTCTGACGTCTTCTGAATATTACAGTTATTAGTAACGCTATTTATAAAACCTATTATACATACGGTTATTAGTTACGCTATCTTATATACGATAAATGTGGTTCTTGTCTAGCCTTTTTCTTATATTTGATAAAAGCCAAAATATACATGAAAGACTTTTTTATTATGGTTTACAACATATGGTATATCTTTCAAAACCATTTCTGGAGAGGCAAAGTCTGTTAACAATCAGATGATCGCTCCATGGCTCGAAACCACACTGCCAACAATTCTCTCTCAATACCCACTTGAAAATATTTTTAATGCCGATGAATTCGGTCTTTTCTACCAATGTTTGCCTGACAAAAGTTTACATTTAAAAAATGAAAAGTGCATAGGAGGCAAGCATAGTAAAGTTCGCCTGACTGGGATAGCTGCAGGTAATGTTAAAGGAGAAAGACTTTCAATGTTTGTAATTGGAAAATCGAAGTCTCCTAGATGTTTTAAAGGTGTGAAAATTATTCCTTGTCGCTATCGGGCCCAGCCAAAAAGTTGGATGTCGGCAGAATTATTTGAGGAGTGGGTTAAAGAAATTGACCTAAAGTTTAGTTTTCAGAAAAGAAAAATTGCTTTAATTATAGATAATTGTTCTGCCCATCCTAACGTGCAGAAACTTGATTGGGTGGAGCTTATCTTTCTTCCACCGAATACAACTTCGATCACCCAACCTATGGATCAAGGAGTTATCCGATCTCTTAAAGCCAAATATCGCTCACTTGCAGTGAAAAAGCAAATTGCTGCCTTAGAAAAAGAGAACAAGATGCTTAAATTTTCTATCTTAAATGCAATGTTTATGCTAACAAAAGCATGGAATTCCATTCCAGATCAAACCTTCATAAATTGTTTCAAAAAATCAGGAATATCATTAGAAGCAGTTGAAAAGCGTGTAAATGATGATAACAACCCTTTCTGTGGCTTAGATGTAGACGAGACTGTAATGGAAAACTTAAGAGATGATATTGAATTGTTAAAAACAAAATTCGATGCAGATTTTAACCTCACGGCCGACGAGTTAGTAGACATAGATTTTGATGTTTGCATTGCCAACAAATCATCAGATGAGGACATCATTGCAGAGGTTTCTGAGCATGATGCTATTGAAACTGAAGAGGAATCCGATGATGAGTGCGTTGGTGTTTCTGACAATACTACAAAGCCAAGTCTGAATTAAGCAATGCATGCTGTCACTGTACTCGAGAGTTACAGTCTTTATTCTAACTTTGGAGATGATTTGACGAAGGCTCTTAAAGACATAAATCGTGTTATTGAAATGGATTTAAAAGCCTCAAAAAGACACTTAATCTACAATTACTGATTTCTTTTTGAAAATGTAAAAGTTTAAATCACATAATATATATTGCAGTTAGGCCTAAGAATCACTATTTGTTTGTTTTTTTCATTTCTATTCGTTACTTTGACCGGAATATTTGAAAAAAAGTCAACTTTCTATAATTCGAAAATCTCTCTAATTCGAACTTTTTTTTTCCCCATTAAATTCGAATTAGAGAGATTCTACTGTATCAATTTGAAAGGTTTGTTTAAACGGCAACCATACAACTACAAGAACAGATTACTGATTTCCGATACAAAGAAAATCAGAAATCATTAAAAAAAATATTAATTATAAAAAACAAAAACTTAAAATTAAAAAAAATTCAATTCAAATAAGAATCCTTTTGAAAAGAAATTTTAGAACGTTTGATTAATCATGTTAACGTCGTTTAACCGTTTGATTATTTGTTCTTTTTTATTCAAGCCTTTATTAGTTTTTAATTTTTTTATCTTAGACTTTTTTTACCCTCTGTTTTAAAATATTTTCTTTCTTTACTTTTGTACTTATTTTTATTCTTTTTCATTTTGTTTTTCATCGGTAATTTGAAAATATAATTTTTTATTTTTTGAATGTTTTAGGGGGCGCCATTTGACCGTTCTAGGAGAGCGTGGGGGGGGGGGCTTGCAGCTTGCCCCACCACGCCTTATACTAAATCCGCCACTGGGTTTAGATTCACTAGCATCAAAAGATCAGCTGATTTTAAAATTTTTACTGATTAGAGAAGTCAGTTGATTTGAAGAATAACTTTTTAATATTTAATCGCACGTCGGGGATTATTTTCTCCTGCTAATATATACGAACATCTGATGCACGATAAGTGCCCGTTATTCCAAGTTAGTGTGGCTAATTAACAATAGATTGTGTATTGATGACCTGTTTTTGGTCCCGGTTTAACTCTATCGTTATTATTGTATTAGGTTGAAATAAAACGGCTCGGTAATGGTTAACGACTGGAATTTCAGTATCAATGTCGAGGTTTTTAACAATGTTACGTAAATCCAACATATTTAAAACATCGTGATCTGATAGGTAGATTTAGCATTTTTCGGAACAATCAAAAAACTTATAAGAGATACGATCGAAAGTTAATTTATCAAATGCATTATGAATGGGTTAGATCTGTCGTATATGTCGTATCAGTCTGGATCGTCAATCTATTATCAAAGCTTTTTCTTTAAAGTGTCCAAAATAATTTGAAAAAACTATTTAGTTGAACAAAATAAAAGTACAAATTGTGTTCAATATAATATACCAAATTATACTATACCAAATTTACCAATATACGGTTATGATATACCAAATATAATGTTTTACTAATCCATCACAAAAACTCATCATGTGATATCCATAGCATGAGAATATGAGAATATTACTCAATTTCTTGAAAATGAAAAAAAATAAATTATTAAGGAGAAAACTTCAGGATTTGCTCTTTTAGTATTATTACAAAACCTAGATTTAGGCATGTAAACAGAAGGACTGGGACCGAACTCGAAAATGTAGCTGACATTTTTCCTTGCGTTTACGGATGATCTCAACTGGTGTGGCCTGCGATTTTCTTATTTCCATTGTACAACCCGATTAAAGAAAAAGTTCAAAGCATTTTTCCTAGCAGTGCAAATTAGAAATCCCAAGATCCAAAGTAACCTCGTTTTTAGTTTTCGTTTCTTTGAATTAAGAATTGCAAAAATTGCAGCATTAAGTGAATTATTATTATCACTATTATTATTATTATTATTATTATTATTATTATTATTATTGTTGTTATTATTATTATTATTATTATTATTATTATTATTATTATTATTATTATTATTATTATTATTATTATCATTATTACTATTATCATTATTATTACTATTACTATTATTATTGTTATTATTATTATTATTATTATTATTATTATTATTATTATTATTATTATTATTATTGTTATTATTATTATTAATATTATTGTTATTATTATTATTATTGTTATTATTATTTTTATTGTTACTATTATTGTTACTGTTACTGTTATTATTATCGTTATTAGTATTGTTGTTGCTATTGTTATTAGTATTGTTGTTATCATTGTTATTATTATTGTTATTATTATTATTATCTAACGATTAATTAATCTAGTTATCTACAATTTTAATCTAAATATCTATAATTATCTGCCATTATCTAATTTTTTTATAGTTCCTGTATTGAAGAAAGAATGCTCAAAATCTCTAATTTAACAGAAAGAATAATTACGATACGACTTACCAAAAATTGATTTATAATTAATAAAAAATTTTCAATTAAAACGAAAAATTTCCTTTTACTAAAAGGTGTTCACAGTTAAAATCATTTTGTATATGGTCAATTAGCCTGCTATGTAAAACGCATGCGCGTGGCTGAGCTGAGAACGTAAAAACAAGTACTCTTTGAAACATTCGGTATTATACTATGAAATGTTTATATTTTCCCGCGTTAAATCTGAAAGACGAATTGAAACAAATACCTTTGAACAATATGAACCCAATTTGAAGTTTCAGAAAAAAGTAAACAAATAAATGGATGGACAAACAACGTTGAGCCAGTATTTTACAGCTCGTAAAAATGATATATCAATTCAACCTTCAAAGAGGAGAAAATTGGATACTACATTTGAGCCAAATAATGGGAATGGCGCAACCCTATCAATTAAAAGTCCAGAATCTAAAGGAGTAAAAAAACATAATGGAAGAAATCATATAACGACGTTAAAGTTAAAGGGAAATTCTAGAACTCCTTTCAAAAGTAATCCTCGATTAAAAATATCAGATTCGCTCAAAAGTTCTACAAAAAGTATTCCCAAAAGCAACGACATAAAGAAAATTAATGATCACTACTCCCCTCAAATTCAAGATAACTTAAAGAATAAAGTACCTACCACTGAAAAAGTACAAATAAATGTTCCAGAATTTTTAGCAAAACCAGTTACAAGCAAGACTGATGAATTAATAAGTGATAATAAAATAGACATAAAGTATTCTCAGCCAAATGGGATTATTAAAGATGAGAATTTTGTAAAAAGTAATCTAGCTACAGGCGAACTGCAAAAAAATTCTGTTCTAAATGAGCAAGCAAAAACAGTTTTATTTGCTAAAGGATCAGCTCTAATTAAAGGAGAGTTGTTAAAATCAAGTAATGCAACTTTTCATATAAAGCAAATACCCAGTTCCTTGTCTGTGACTCCAGACAGTAATTCACCCATAGCAACAATATCATCAGTGGATAAAAAAAATTTAGAATATCAAACAAATCTTCGTAGCAAGTATGCCCATTTATTGCATGTAGGGAAAAATATTGATAATTCATCACCTGTTTGCAGAACTTCAAAAGACTCTCTTACAAGCAATGAAATAAAAGAAAAGTAATAGTTCTATAATTTAAATTTTATCTTTTAATTATCTTTAATTTTTATTACATTTTTAAGGGGTTTATATATTGTTAGAAGTGATTATATGCATTTCTATAATTTCAACTTTCATAGCTATATAATTAAATTATACTGTAAAAATTACTAAATTTTATCAAAGCCTTATTCTGTATCTTCTGTGATACACTTTTATTTTTGCTCAGAATAAGTTAAGGGTAAATTATAAACATTCTACTCTGTGCCAAACACTAATTTGTGTTTTTTGCTGAGTAGAATACTTAATAAATAATAAATAGAATATTTGTGTATGCATAGAGATGTAAAATTGTGTGTGTATTAAAAAAAAAAAAACTTATGTAGCTGTATTTTATCAAAATTTAGAGTTAATCCACCAGCGCATTTGAAGTATAAGCATCTTCTCCATAAGAGTGCACCTGAATCTTTCAAGCTTCCTCATAAATACAAAATCATACTTGAAATGTTCCGTTGTGTAGACTCAGTATTATATCTTCTTAATCAAAGAAAAGAAGTGTGCACATTTGATAAGCTTAAAAAATCTGTACAGTCAATGAGTGGAAGGTAAAATGAAACAACTTTACTTTTACTTACTAGTGTAAAGGTATTTTATTTGATCTTTTATATGGAATAATGTTCTAGAGCGTGCAAGAACTTACAGTATTTAATATGGTGCAGATTATTTTCTATGAATTTTTGCAATAAGATCTACCACTTTTTAACAAAAAGTATAAAAACTTATGAAAATTTTTGTATTTTTTGGTTCTTAATATTTCTAATATTTGTCAATTGTAAATTTACCATAGTTAAAAATATGGAGTTGAACTTAACTTCCAGTTTTCTTATTTTAATTTTTATATATATGTTTAAAAATATTATTTACTTAAGGGAGTTTAGCTTGAAGCATTTAGCATCAATAAAAACAGTGTATCCTACTGGATATATTTTCCGACAAGAGGTTCTTCACAAATCAATGCCTGTAGATTATCACTTAACAGTTGAAGCCAACTTTAAAGATGTGACATCTTCTAATACTATTACTCCTTCAGTTTTAATTACTAGGCGTTTGAAGTTTGAAAACAGTCTGGTAAATGTAACCAAAGTTCATCATCAGGTTAGTTATTCTTCATTTTGCTATCTTTATATGTTCAAAGTAAAATGTCAGATAAAAAATGTAAGTTTTGTAAAATTACTAATCTAGAAATTCTTGCAGCAATTGAATTTGAATGTTGAGAGTAAAGACATTCATAGATGGCATCCTGATTTCAAAGTTGATGATGTTCCTGATATTGAATTATCTTTGTTACCTCAACCACCTATTCTCAAATGTTACTCAAGTGCTACTGATATTTTGTCAAAGAACGGGAAAGACTTATCTTGTAAAGTAAGATATGTTAATGTTTAGAAACTTTAGGTATATTACTGTACTAGAAGTAAATAATAGAAATAAGAAGAATGAGCATCTGTTCATTAAAATTTTTTTAAAAAATTTCAATTTAAGGTTGAGAAAGCGCTAGAAAACGTGGCAAGAAATACACAACAATCAGTAAAAGAAGAAAGTCATGAAAAACCAGTTTTAATCAGTGGTCAAAATAAATCAAGAGCCAATCTAAAAGGTGTTTCAAATGAGCTCTTAGAAAGAATTAGGATGAAGGAGCAGAAGAAAATAGAACTTGCTTTGACCTGTGATCCTGCTGCCTACAAACGTTTAGCTCTTATGGAAAAGTTGCCTGAAATGGCTCGCATTCTCAAAGCATTTTTCACAGCTGAGAAAAAAGCTGCAATTACTCTTGAGGATTGTCTGCAAAAACTCTCTGAAAGTTACACAACAGCTATTCCATCAAGTAATATTATATCTAGTAATCGGTTGGGCTCAAAATATTCTAGTCGGATAAAATTAGCAATAACTATTTTTTATATATTTTTTTATATTGATTAATTCAGTAAGTATTTCTCGAGTTGTTGCTAATTATATCCAATCGGAAAGTTTTGAGCCCAATCATTAGTATTTTTTTAAAAAACAAATGCCTCTTATGAATCACGCCTCTACCAAAGTTTGTATTTTAGGATTATTGTTGATTATGTCAAATTTTTTTTTAAAAAACCTAATAATAATTTCCCTTTTTTTAGGCGAATGTGAAGATCTAGTGCGATTATTAGCAGAACTTGTTCCTTCTTGGATTTCAATCGTTTCTGTACGCAAGTGTCCTTATATAAAACTAGCGCGTAATTTCGACCTCAATAATATTATGAATGTTCTTTTAAGTGCAAAAAAAGAACAGTGTAATAAAGCATTTTAATATTTGAAATTTTTATTGTTATTTTTTTTAGCATTCCATTTCTTGTATAAGGTACTAACTCCAATCAGGTGTAATTTTGAAAAGTTGTAATCAAATATTTATAATTTAATCTTTTTAACAAAATATATTAATTTTATCGGAATATTTATAATTTATTATTCTAATAAAATATATTGGTTTTATCGGAATGGTCAGAATTTGTTTTCATTATTATGGGAAATTAGAGTTTCTCAGACGGACAGTTATGTGCAGCAGTTATAAGTGTTGCAGGGAAAAATCAAAACTGTGAACGCCAACCCATCGAATCCGAGTGCATTTATTGCGTGCAGATTCGCATTCAAAAAGTGATTTTTTTTTACTCTACAAATTCAAAAAAATTAAACATAAACATGGCATTTACTTAGTAACCGACCACGTGAACAAAGTTTTTTAATTTCGATATATATTTACAAACGTATACCACGGCGATCTTTCGTTTATGGATTTTCCTAATATCCGTGGATCTGGAAATTACGAAATAGTGAAACAACTCCGTATAACCTATTTAAAATGTTTTATACAATGCGAATTCACCTTACTTTGTAAACAAAAACTTGTGCGTTATACAGTCAGAACGTTGTTCTTTTGTTTTCCAAAAAAAAAATGTTTTTTTGACGAAACCATGCAAATAAAATTCACTTTTAAGATTATCGACGTTCGGGGGCAGATTACCGACGTTCGGGGGCATTTAAAAATACAGACGAAGGAACAAAGGAATTTTGATTTTTTTTTGACAATTAGGAAATATAAGACCTGTTTTATTTAGATAAGTAGAAAGAGAAAGGTTTGTTATTTTTATTATGTAGAATTTACTATTTAAAAAATCACTCTTTTTTTAGAACTTTTAGCCGAATACGTCACGAGATTCCAGGTCTGCAAAATTATTTAACTTTAAAGAAATAATTGCGTGTCTGTATTTTGTTCAAATAAATAAAGACATAATTTCTTTCTGTATTTTGTTTCGTTATAAAATACTTGGTGTTTTTACTGTGGACCAGTACCTAAGTTTTCAATATATATAACTTTAGAAGATTCTGGAGATATTTATTTTCTTTTTTAAACAAAGGAATTATTAAATATTATTCTTAACTGGAGAATGCTTTTAGTTATGTTATTAATAATGAAACAGATTCTAAGCGAGCAAGTTATATTAGGCATCAAGTCACCAAAACCAATTGAACGACAAAATTATGGATTAGCTCTTAAAGTTTTTTGTGATGAAACAGTTGCAGCATTATGTGTAAAAATTCCTGAAGCTAAAGATACTGCACTTTTTATTGAAACAGTTGTCAAGTGATAGCTTATTGTCAACAAAAAAGCAAAAGGTCGGCGCTACTCGACTTTCTCCCCCCCCCCCCCCTAATTTTATGATTGATTCTGATAGAGAATTTTATGCTGATTAAGAATCGTATAAAAACATGGGTCTCAAAATCAATGGAAAGTGCTCTAATTCGAAGTCAAAGTTGTAAAAAATCCCACTAAAAACCCTAATATTCGCCATTTTTTTTCAAAACGCTTTCATTTTTAACGAAAATTAATTACCGTTACATTGCGCAATAAACAGACCTGGTTTCCATAAGCCTTAGCATTATTATTTTAAAGTATTGTAACGAAAGTGTTATAACGAAATGAAATTAATGGAAGATTTCAAATAAAGGTTGAACGTAGAATGTGAGAATGTAGAAAAATTGATGAATAATTATTATTGTATCCTACGCTGGTTTTTTTTATTAAAAAAACGGTTTGAAGGTTACATTTTCTAAATTTTACATGTGATAGAACAACTATGTACTAAGTTTCATAAGTTCTTCTTTTAGGAAACAAAACTGTTGAATTTTTTTTTTTAATTTATTACAAAAGTACATTACTTGCAATATAGTTTATTCTCTAATAAATCAAAAAACGGCTATTTTCATTGCCACAAAAAATTGCGCAAGATAAACATACTTTAACGAATTTTTTAACGTAAAAACCATGCTATTAATGTTTTGCTTTTGTCAGCTAAAAGATCATTAACTTAGTATTTTCAAAATGGCGAATATTAGGGTTTTTAGTGGGATTTTTTACAACTTTGACTTCGAATTAGAGCACTTTCCATTGATTTTGAGACCCATGTTTTTATACGATTCTTAATCAGCATAAAATTCTCTATCAGAATCAATCATAAAATTAGGGGGGGGGGGGGAGAAAGTCGAGTAGCGCCAAAAGGTCTATATATTAGATTAAATGATGTTCAAAGAAAGCCTATTACTTCAGTCAATGATTAGCAAATAGATTTCTTAGAGAACTATATTTCTTATTTTGCTTAAAATTTGAAATGCGTAAATTCAAAATTAAGAGAGAAAAAGTTAACAATGGATACTGTGAGTGCTTTGCAAAAAACTTTTAAAAGATTAGCAAGCTGTGCCAAGTATTTGTTGAATTGCGGTGTATCTTATGTATTGCTAGGACAAATGCAATCAGATGCACTAGAAAAACAGTTTAGGAAATATCAGCAAGGGTCAGGTGGCACATATCTGATAACTGTGCAAAAATGTTATTCAAAAATTTAGAATCGACAAAACTTGTAATTTGATAGACGAACAAGCAGATTTTACAATATTTCCTCCTGCTCACCACCATTGTGATAACTGTGAACTTGATGTGTAGTTTATTTTGTCAATATGTGAAAATTTTGAGGTTCAGTTGCCAAATGAATGCAAAAAAGGACTTTTATATATTGCAGGTTTTATTGCTTACAAACTTCCGGAATTACATTCAATTTTAGAAGAAACAGACACCTTTGATATGTTTCAAGAAAATGAAACTTTGATTAGTTCTTTGAACAGGGGAAGACTAAGAGAACCTTCTGACAATTTAGTCTACTTTGTTATTTATTGTTTTTTTATATTTGAAGTGACACTTGTGAATAAAGTTTCACCATTGTTGTGCAAGAGAGGATTAATTGACATTTTTATTAACTGCAATAGTAAATTTCAATTGCTTGTTCGAAGTGTTAAAAAAGTTTGCTGCATTTTAGCAAACATTTCTTTAAACAATTATTGTAAAAAACACTCTGAAGATTTTGGGAAGGAATGTTTAATAAAACAATTAAAACTTTCAACTTCAAAATAAAATACTTTGAGTTAAAAAAAGTTAAAATAATTTTAATAAAATAAAGTTAGCATATTTGTTTGTTTTTATCAAAAAGTTTATTATTTGTATTACAAGTGTTAAACAGCTACAATAAACATATAGTTATAAAAATGAGATTTAGTCATTTTTAGCTAAACTCTTTAAATTTTTATTGTAATTAACTTATTTATAAACGTAAAAAAAATTTCTACAATATTTGCTTCCGAAATTTAATCAAAATGTTTTGTTCTAATAAAGCTCTTTATTTGTTTCTGAAGTTTGTTTACAAAAGCAAGGATAAAAAATAACTTTAACCGTAAAAAAGTTGGCCTTCGCTATTTTTACGGAAAATGAGCTGTTGTAGCCTGTTTGAGAAGGCCTTGAAATTACGGAATGAAAAATCTTATAAAAATAAGACCGAATGATAAAACACGGACGACTCGAAAAATTTATAAGTCAAAAAGAAGATCGCCGTGTACGTTGTGAAAGTATAAATCTCAAAAGTGAAGAATAATGAGCTTGAGAATAATTTGAATATTTGATTAGATCCAGTTAAAACTTTGTAATCGAACGGATTCTCCTGGAATATTAGTGGTTTCTTTTCTTATTTTTTTTTGGAAAAAATATTTTCCAAACTTTTGAAGACTATTTAATTTTTTATTTCGTGATTTCATATTTAAATTAGTGCGATCGAGTGTTTCTGTTCGTTGAAAAGTATTCTTTCGGGTTCGACTACATTCCATATCATTTATTTGCCTTTTCAGTCGGAGCTCCCTCGCAACGCAATCAAAGACAAGGTCTACGCTTTCCTCCTCTTTAACTGAAATCTCAATAGCAACCATTCCCTCAAATTCAGCATAATTTTTTGCATTTTTAAACAAAACCTCTCTATGCTCTGATAAATCTTTTTTGTTTCCGACTAACACTTTAGTAAGGTCTTGTTTACCAGAAGTGTTTAGAATAGAATTCCATAGGGGGAGTGAGGCAAACGTTTCTTTATTTGTAAGGTCATAAACGAAAATCACTGCATCGACATTCGGCATGTAACTTTTTATGAGCCCATGGAATCCGAAACAGCCAGCAGTATCAAGGAGGTTGAATTCAAAAGTTTCATTATCAATGTCAATGTTGACTGGAACACGATCAACACCCACTGTTGTTGTCGTTCGCGACAAAAATGTTCCCATTGCATATCTTCTCACTAATGAACTTTTTCCTACTCCAGGTTCTCCTAATATTACTACGTTAAAACTTTTCTTACTCATCTTAATAATTGTCTGCACGCTGATAGTCTTAAAAAAGTTTGATATGAAAATTATGTCAAATCTGGTAAAAATGTGAAATGCTAACACCGTTTTTTTAATTCAATTTTTATTTAACGCAAATCTTGCTTATGTAAACAAATTTATCTTCAAAACTTCACGCGTTGAAATTTTGGTGTCAAATATCAAAATAGAAAACTATTGGACATTTTAAAATATATATTAATGTATCTTAAAACATACCTAAATATAACTGTTCAAATTCTAAATAAGAGTGTTATATATATACATATATATTTATTATGTGTGTGTATGTGTGTGTGTGTGTGTGTGTGTGTGTGTGTGTGTGTGTGTGTGTGTGTGTGTGTGTGTGTGTGTGTGTGTGTGTGTGTGTGTGTGTGTGTGTGTGTGTGTGTGTGTGTATCAACTTGGAGTGTTATAAATTACTGTCTTTTATAAAAAAAAATTATAGATTTATAAATTTACTTACGCATAAAATTAAGTTTATTGTATATGAAATGTTTTAACTTGATTAAGATATCACTATATATCGATTAGCTTTTACAATTTTGTACAACTTTTGATAAAAAAAAAGCTTCTCCTTTGCTTTTTTAATTAACTTATTTTTGTGGAATACTGAGCTTCTATTTCTCTTGAAAAAAAAGGATAAAGTCTATCTGTATAAAAATATTTATTGATCCTTGTCATAATCAAGTTTGTGATAGAGCTGAAGAAGATGCAATTGGAAATTTCTTTTGCAAATATGGCAACTCTTCGGGTTTGCGGTTTGAAGGGTTTTTTACTAAACTTTCTTGACCAGTGCAAAATGTGCAATACCAAGTTGCTGAGACGTTGTTTGATTGTAAAAACACAATCTGCAATTTTTCGCCTTACTAGATGATATCATCGCTAATGTATGAACTAAGGTTATCACCGATGCACATCTTAAGGTCAAAAATCTTAGTTTTACAAAAGAACAGCACTATGAAACCAATGGTTAAAACAAATCTAGTCGAATCAACCTGATTTTGATCTGCTTCTTTACGCGTGCAATGCTCTACCTTATACCCTTGTGTCCCTCAGACGCTCCGCCATGTTCACTATGCATGGATGTAATTTTTAAAGGTTAGCTGTCTCTGCGAACATAATTAACGGATGCCCATTGCTGTAGTTCATTAACCCTTATTGGGTGCTTTCTACCATGTTTGAAGACCTACCGCTAATTACTGAAGCAGGTTTAAAATGGAAAGTTTTTTTTAGTTAATTTCATATTTTTATTTAAGGTTTTATTGAATTATTTGAGTTTTAAAGATTTCATATTTATATTAGCAGGGTTGTTTTTCAAGAAATATGTGTGTTTAAGTTAATAGTTATTTTAGTTAATTTCATATGTTTATTTATGGTTTTATTGAATTATTTGAGTTTTAAAGATTTCATATTTATATTAGTAGGGTTATTTTTCAAGAAATATGTGTGATTAAGAAAAAATGTAAAAATAATTATTTTTCAAATTTTACTTAAACATAGAAAAAATAGCCCTACAAATCTAATTTAACTAGTCGCCTAAGCAACGAGGACGCTTATTTATAAAACAGCAATAAAAATAACAAATAATAAAGTGTTAGGTTGTTTAACTAGAACATTTAGAAAAATACAATAAATAGCGATGGTCAGTTCTTTTGGTAATTTTGCAGGTGCCAGTGGAATAACTGCACCCATAAGATTTGTCTTGATCTTTTATGACCATAACTGTATCTATAACAAAATTTATAAAAATATTAACGTAATTCAACAACTTAATAACATATATTTTCCAATAAAAACGCATTTTTAACTGGGCGATTCCATGCTCAAGTGAGTTATTTTCAGAAAAATTTCAATTATCATCAAAACTTAAGTTATCTTTGGGTTACTTTATGTTTGAAGATTCTTTATTTTGATTCGTTAACATTATTTGTGTTTGTTTTGTATTTTTAATTGCGGCTTAAAGCTGTGCGTTAATTTTTATAAATAAATTATAAATAAGTTGCTTATTGATTAAAGCGTGTAGCATTAAGAGGAATTGTTTTTTTAAAGATAAACTACCACAAATTTAATACTTCATATTTGAAGTTTAAAAATTTTTTGACAATATATAATACTTGTTTTAATTTTCCAACAATGTGACTGTCCCGTAAGTAACAAATATGTCATTTTTATTAAGTTTATGCTTAAAAAAAATATCCAATAAGGGAAAGGATTATAACAATTACAATAAACTACTTTTTCTATATTTATAACTAAAAATCTGATAGTTGAAGCATTTCCTTAGAGCCTGCAGACAATGTTTATTTTAGTCCTGTAAGTAACGGCTCAATGTCCCGTAAGTAACGGCTCATTGCATAGTCTTTAAAGTAAGAAACTTATCCAAAACACTTTGATATTTAAAATTCAAAATACAACGAACTATTTACAAAACTATCTTTTAATGGATAGAAAATCTTATGGAAAGTATTTCGAACATTTGTAGAACTTATTGCCAATCTTTATTTTCATTTCAGACCAAAATAAAAATTAATGGCTAAAACTAATGCAGAAAGACAGAGTAAATGGAGACGATTGAATCCTATTTTAGCAAGGGAAAAAAAATAAAGAATATGTTAAGAAACACTGAGAAAAAAAAAGGGAAGAATACAGAAAGTTGCCAAAAGATAAAAAACATAAAGCTGATACAGAAAGAAAGATTAAAGAAAGGGAAAAAAAAGCTAAGTGGAGAAAAGAAACTTCAAATATAATTAAACTATTTGCTACAGGCAGCCATATAGTACACGTTCTTCTCTGTCAAGAGCTGCAAATAAAGTAAAAACAATGTTACCTAACAGCCCCTCAAAGCAAAAAGCAGTTATTCTAAAATTAGCTGTTGAACTAAATTGCAAAATTGTAGAAAGTTCTATTGAGTATAGAGGAGCAACTTTCTTAAATGAAGAAATGAAGCAAAAAGTCTTTGAATTTTATGAAAATGATGATATTAGCTGTATGTCTCCTGGAATAAAAGATAGAGTTGCTCTCAGAAATAATGGCAATAAAGAGCATATTCAAAAAAGACACATGTACATAAGCCTAAAGGAGACTCATGCCTTGTTTATAGCAGAAAATGAAAATATCAAGATCAGTAGAAGTAAATTTGCAAGTTTAAGGCCATTACATGTTCTCCTTAGTCGACAAACACCAGCTAATTTATGCACTTGCATCTATCATCAAAATGTAATTCTTTCACTGAAAAAGCTTTCTGTTTGCAGTGCAAATATACCTGTTTATTCTAACAAATTTTGCAGACTCTTGCCTTCAATACCCAGATGACCCATCATGTTGGTTTAGTGAGTGTCAGCATGAAGAATGTGGTTTCAAAAAAAAGTATCAATTGCAGTGTGATAGTGATACTTCGGAAAAAATTGTTGAGTGGAAACAGCAGCAAGATGATAATGGAAGGATAAAGCAATTAGTTCAAAGCACTTCAGTAGTGCACTTGTACGATCATCTGTGCTTATTGATGCCTGGCTTTTTAACTCACAGTTTTATTAAAAGACAACAGCACAAAAGTTTAGAATCTGACAAAAACAGCATAAAAGAGGTAAGTGGAATAGCAGTGATACAAATGGATTATGCAGAAAATTACAAATGTTTTTCTCAAGATGAGGTTCAAAATGCACACTGGAATCAACAGCAGGTAACTATCATTACTTCTGTGACTTGGTTTCAAAAAACAAAAAACTGTCATGCAATTGTTAGTGATTGTACTATTCATGATAAAGAAACATTATTAGTATATTTTGATAAATTAATTCAAAGCCTACCAAAGGATGTTTTTGAGTTAAGAGTTTGGACCGATGGTCCATCAAGCCAATTTAAGAACAGATTTATTATTGCAGGTACTCAAAAGCTCCAAAAAATATATGGGATTGCCATCAAATGAAACTATAGTGCAACTAGTCATGGAAAGGGACCTATAGATGGCTTGGGAGCAGTTGTTAAAAGAATTGCTTCTAATCAGGTTTTAACCAGAAAGGTTATTATTAACAATGCTGAAGATTTTTATCACGTAGTTTCAAATACTAACCCAAATTTTCATGTTTCTTTAATTTTATCTGACCATATTCATCAAAGAAGCAATGAATTAAATCTACAAAGATATTTCAGAAATCAAATTATGTAAAAGGGATTTCCACTTTTCATTATTTTTTCCTTTTTTGATGATTACCTACAAACAAAACATAATTCCTCTGAGTCAGAAACAACAACTCCAAAAATCAAAGTTGCAAAAAAAAACAAAAAACAAAGTTAATGGGAATGCAGGTTTTTATGTACTTTTTTAATTTGTTTTTTGAATTTTTATAAAATGTGTAAAATTAGGATGCACATAAAATAGACAATAAAATAGGCTTTAGACTTTAATTTTACTTATTTTTAATCATTTCTTTAGAATACTACAGCTAATCTGAAAATTGGAGTGAAGAACTATATGCTACAAAAAAAAAAAAAAAATGACAAATTATCTTTTTTGATGCTTATGATGATTATTAAACACACAAAGTTTTTTCATAAATATATGTTACATGTCTAGACATATGTAATATGTTTATAGATAACAATATATGTTATATAGAGATGTAATATTTAGAAATATGTGTCTATATACATATATATGTCTGTGTAATGTATTGCTGATGTATAGAAATTATTTGATAGTTCTTTAACTTTTAATTTTAAAAAATCTGTTTGTTATGGTTATTAATGTGCTATGTCCCATAAGTAACGTTTTTTCTGTCCCCGTAAGTAACGCTAACTAATTTGATTTTTAATGCTTATATAAACTGATAAAAGTTTCTAATTATTAATTTTATATAGAATGAAAACAACTAGATTTATTTTCAGAAGCTCGTTTACATAGATTAAATAATTTGCTTGAAGGATCCAAATGAAAACAACAGGTTTAGCGCAATGCTTTTTTGAGTCCCGTAAGTAACACACTATATAATGAAATATTGTTCCAAAACAACTCATAGTTGAAATAATTTAAAATATACATTTGAACAATTAAATGATTTTTGGATGATACATAGCTATATGAACATTTAATCTTTTAAGATAAAAAATTTATAACTAAAAGATTGGCATTAAGAAAGTTGAAATGTCCCATATGTAACGATGGAATCGCCCAACTCACCATAATTTTAGAATGATGAAAAGGTTTCATTATCATTTCCCCATAGCTTCAAAAATTAAAAATATAAGTGTGTGTGTGTCTATATATATATATATATATATATATATATATATATATATATATATATATATATATATATATATATATATATATATATATATATATATATATATATGCACACACACACACATTTTATTTGGGTTTTAAACATTACATAATTACATTGTTGTTTTTTAAAAAAATTATATGTAAGTGAAAATTGCAGAAGACACTCATTTGAAAACCAGTTTTAACAAATTACAGAAAAAAAATGTTAGATTGTTTACCTATCTTTTAAAAAAGTAAAATGAACAATGGTCATAACCAACGAATAACTTACTACATAACTTTAGGTATGAAAATCTTTTAACTTGTCAACTGTCTTTGTCTATTATTCGACCATACCTGTATTTATAATGAAATATTTAAAAATATTATTGTAACTTGATATAATTGTAATAAAATATATTTTATAATAAAAGAACTTATTTAACCTTATTTTGGAATTATGAAGTTTTGAATAGCTTTTTGTTATCTTTTCTTTATCTAGTATTATTTAAATCAAAAAATGTAAATGCAATTAAAAAACAAAAATGTTTAAAATAAAAATTCATGTTTGAATTATGAACTTTTTCAATTAAACTGATTTAAAAAAAAGGAAAATTTTATTTACAGTTATCCAAAAACAGTTAATAATTGTATCAAAATTAAAAATTTTTAATAGATATTTATCGTATCCACCTGTTATCCACAAGAAGTTTTTGTTTTCTTTTTCTCAACAAACCTATTTCACTACTAAAAGAAACACTACTTAAAGTCAAAATAAAAAAAATATATATCTCAATTAGATTATTGATAACAACAAACTATTGTTGCAGGTATGAATTGAGTTTGATGTTTCATATTGATTGTCTTCTTTAAAAAATAGAAGATAAAACCCTGGCCCTACAGAGCATTCAATATACTTGACAACAGGTTTATGCACGCATGACAATTTTTGATAAGTTTTCATTGAACTTCCTAAAAAAAAAAAGGAACCAGTTTAGACTTGTGAAAAAAGATGCTATGAAGCTAACTAACTTTTAAAGCCAACAAAAAGTCTAAACAAATTTCAAAGTGAACAGTATGAATGTATGAAGCTTTTTTTGGATTGGGTAACTCAATACCACCCTTTTTCATATTCCCACGGGTTAATTTCAAAACATATATGCTAAATGATGCACCTGTTGCTTCAGATGGAGCGGCATATCCTTCAGGGTGGATGACTGCACCATGTTTTTTTAAATATGTATACCATTTTGCAAAACACGCAAAACCAACGCCTTCCTCGCCAGTTCTATTGCTGCTGGACAATCACGAGAGCCATATTTCAGTACCAGTTCTCGATTTTTGCAAAGAATCAGGGATTGTTTTAATGACTTTCCCACCACACTGCAGCCAAAAACTGCAATCCCTAGACCTGACTGTCTATGGACCACTTAAAACTTATTATAACACTGTTGTAACAGATTGGATGGTAAGCAATCCTGGCAAAACTTTAACAATTTATGAAATCCCAAAATTAGCAGCAAAAGCCATTCCACTTGCATTCAAGTTGCAAAATATTCAAAAGGGATTTGAAAAACCTGGCATTTGGCCATTCAATTCAAACATTTTTTCTGATGAAGATTTTGTTTGTTCTTCTATAACTGATCGCTGCTTGCCGGAAGAGAATAGTATTGCTACAGAAAAATTGATTTCCGACCAACCTATCATGGAACAGCCTTCAACATAAAAAAATCTGAGTCTAGAGGATCGTACAAGTTCAAATATGGAAGTCACTGAGCCATCTCAAATGGAATCTCATCTAAAAACCAGACTAGGGGCGCTATCTATGTAACACCTGATTTAGTAAGGCCATACCCGAAGGCCGGCCCCAGGAAATTGGATGGCATGAAACGGAAGAAAGGAAAAACTAGAATATTGACAGACACACCCGAGAAAAGACTCATTGAAATGGAAGAAAAAGAAAGAAGCAGGAAGATTAGCAGTGATGATGAAATAGAAAATGTTTCCGTTTCTGACGAAGCCCTTGTTGAAATCGATTCATCGGAAGAAGATTTTGATGTAGATGATGTGATTGTTCTGGATAGAATATTCCTGGTCAATAACTTTGTGTTGGTTAAATTTAACACCAAAAAACTGTTTATCATTATGTTGGAATAATCGAAGAGGTTAATCACTCCATGGCAACTGTCAAATTTATGAGAGCAAGTAAGATAAGAAATACGTTTATGTTTCCTGACATCGAGGACGTAGCCAGCGTCCCCCTGGAGGATATAAAAACAAAATTGCCTACACCAACAACATGGATAAAACGTGGCAGCCTAAAATATAAATTTGATTAGCCTCTTTGGGTCATACCAAATTTAAAATAAGTCTTATTAAGCCCAACATCGTGCAGTATTGATCCCAAGTGACATTGTTTAATTTTTTGTAAAGTCTATGATAAGACTGTTCAGTAAAAAGAAAAAGTTACATTGTAAGCAATATAAAATCATAAACAAAGACAAGAATAAAATCGGAAATAAAAAAACACGTCACCATACATATTACTATGAATCAGAAAATGCTAGAACTTGTACTACAGAAGATGCTAGAAAGATACAGAAAAAGCTAGAATTTATATCGAGTTAAAATTAACATTTAAAACCACATTATAAAACATTAAAAAAAATTCATCAATTAAATTGCAAGCCACGCAATCGTCCCCATATGTTCTTGAGCTTTTCCACTATAGAATTACAAAAACTAATTTGTCAAACTATTGATTCTGAAAAAGCTGTTTTAGAGCTGACTCGACTTCCGCTTGAATAAATAAAAGATGGCATATAAAATATAAAAACTCGTTTTTATTCTTGTTTTATTCTCGAAAGCTTACTAGGAACTTAGGTGATTTAAGGCCAGTCCAAATTCTTATGGTAGTTCGTCCAATCTTCTATAACTTCTTTTTTAAAAAAACTGTTTTTGAAAATTTGTTGTCTAAGCTGAATAATACTTATCAAAAGTTGGGCTAAGTTGAAAAAAATATTATTGACAAAAATATGGTGGATGACTCATATTGTCCTTAAACTTAAAGATGAATGTTTCAAAAAATAAGGGTTTAAGTTGTTAAGCACAACTTTTCTAGTTATCTACAAGCTAAAAGACATCGATATTGAATTATATTGTTTTTTCATACTTTGATTCAGAAGGTAGGGTAGAAAATCCGAAGTTTAATTATTTCTTTCAACGACGTACAATTAAGTGTCGAGAACTCGGTAATACTTAGCGATTTTGTTTTGGAAGGTTTTTTGATGACCGCATAAACAGAATGGTTTCTGTCGATGCACAGTGGGCCATTGACTGGACAATAGTATAAAAACCAAAGTCAGAGTTTTAATGTCATAATGGTTTTAAACAATTATATAGATATTATAAAACAGTTTAAAACTGTTTATATACACTTAAAATTTTAATGCATATACAAATGATGTGGTTGAAGTAGACGCAAATGTAAATTACAAAAAAAAAAATTATAAAGAGAAAAATTTTGTTTAAAAAATCGATGGAAATAAATAACGTTTACATAAAATATCGCGCTTTTTAAAATATTATATTATAACTCTATATATTATCTGGATTTTAAAAGTTGTTTGACTCAAATTGGTATGTAATTAACAAAGTTGCAGCTACTTTAAACAAGCTTATTATTTTATATTTTATTGTATGACTTTTGTTTTTATTTGACAAAGTATTTTTTTTTATTGTTACATCTTGCTTTTATACTTAGATATTTTGAAGCTTCTATGTTTCCTTTATTAATTTCATAAATATGGCTGCCACTAGGCGCCACCTTGGTTTTCTTTCACATTTGAACATCTCTTTCCTAACAAAAAATCTGTAATTGCGCTCAAAAATTTTTATTTGCACAAAATTTTAAAAAACGCGGAAAACATATAATACGATCTTACTCATACTAAGCGTAGTACTGAACAATAATATATATATATATATATATATATATATATATATATATATATATATATATATATATATATATATATATATATATATATATATATATATATATATATATATATATATATATATATGTATATATATATATATATATATACATATATAGATATCGTAATTCAAATTTAGTTCTTGTTAATTTAGCGCTTGTCAAACCAAATGGATTTAATAATCTATTTTAATTGGTTTGGTTGGGGTTACTCATTTTAGATGTTGAACTGCTGTTTTTATTTAGGTTTAATGAGTGTCACAAGAAACGAAATTCACCAGTTTATCAGACTCAACAGTCTGTCAATACATAAAAAAGAAGACAGTATACTTGTATACAACTTTATTAAAGAACATGATTTGAAGCTTCAAGGCAAAAAGTTTGAGAGTCAATTTCATTTATTTATTTCTGAATATGGTAAAAGATGGACTCGAAGTAAACGAATCGATGCAAAGTTTATTTAGGAAGAATTCAGCTTGGCTTGAAAATGATTTTAATACCACATTAATGAAGGAGAGTAAAAATAAACAACTCGGCAGACCTATATTACCATTTGAAGATTCGTCTTCAAAAACAAAGAAAAGAAAAGTTGCAACTTTGTCAGCTTCAAATTCTTATGAGCTGTTGTTTGCTAGTGGCACACACCTGTGGAAAGAAGGTAGAAGAAAAGATGCTCAGATAGCAATAAAGTTGGCTAATAACAAAGATGCTGAACTAGATCATTCTGATAATACATCTGAAGAAGCGTTGGCTCTTTTGTTAGATAATGAGATGAGCAAATCTCAGTATCAGCGCTTAAGAAACAATGCGAAAAGCAAAAAAAGTAATTTATATCCACCATACAATGATGTACGTGAGGAGAAATAGAGGTGTTTGCCTAGTCGTGAATCATGGACAGCAACAGATTACTCTGCAGGCATCAATTTCCAAGCATTGGTAGATCATACTGTTCTGCGGCTGCTGGAAGTACAACATAATGTTATCAATTCGTTTGTTTTTGATAGGCTAGTTCTGCGCTCAAAGGTAGGTTTTGATGGGTCAACTGGGCAAAACATTTATACACAAGTTACTGACGAGCTGGAAAACAGAAGCTTTGTCCAAGAAGCAAGTTTGTTTCTTACCTGCTTTGTACCACTTGAATTGACAGGATTCTCTGGTGAAGTGGAGAAGATTGTTTGGAGAAATCCACATCCGTCATCAAAATTGTACTGCCGAATTGTGCGGTTTAGGTTTGTAAAGGAGACAACTGATGTAATGAATGCAGAGCATCAATTTCTTGAAAATGATATTGGAAACTTAACTACAACTGCTTTGCCTAAGTATGAAAACTTAACTGTTCTTCACAAAGTTGATGTTACTATGATAGATGGAAAAGTAGCCACTGCATTATCTACAATTACTAATTCCAGTCAGTGCTGCTCAGTTTGTGGTTCAATACCAACTCAAATGAACCAACTTAATATTGTTTGCAATTTGCCATTAACTCCTACCGGATTGAAGTATGGTTTGTCAACACTTCATGCATGGATTCGTAGCATGGAGTGTTTGTTAAAAGTCGGCTACAAAGCTGGAGTGAAGAAATGGGCATCAAGGTCAGATGCAGACAAAGAAAAAGTTAAAGCTAAAAAGAATTTAATTCAATCTCGGTTCAGAAATGAAGTTGGGCTGGTGATTGATATCCCCAGGTCTGGTGGTTCTGGATCATCAAATAGTGGCAATACTGCCCGACGTTTCTTCAGAAATGCTGAACAAACAGCAGCAATTATTAATGTTGATGTGCATTTAATTAAAAGGATATATGTTGTGCTTTGTATTTTGTCATCTGGTTTTATGATTGATGCCTATAAATTAAAAGACTATTGCTTAGAAACAGCACAGCTTTTTATAAAACTTTATCCCTGGTACTACATGCCACAGAGCTTGCACAAAATCTTGATACATTGGGTGGCAGGTTGTTGATGAGATGGTGTTGCCAATTGGGATGATGAGTGAAGAGGCCTTAGAAGCACGAAATAAAGACTTTAAAAAATTTAAAAAAGGAAGTGTTCGCGTTTAAAGACAAACGAAGATCTTTTACGGCGCTTTATGTGCTCATCCGATCTAGTAATCAGTGCTTTACGATCACCTAAGCACCCTAAAAAAGAAAATTTTCCAGATGGTGTTGTGCAACTCTTAAAAGAAAGCCATTCTTTTATTTTGTAATTTCGCCTTATTTATGTTGTACATAATTAATTTGTATTTTTAAATATGTAGACCTAACACTTACTAAGCTTGTACTACTTGTAGCATACATTGTCAAAGATTTTCGGTGATTGTGAATGCATGGGTACAATAATACCCATACAAATTTGAAAAGTAATGTAGACGCTTGTAAAATCTGCTAATTAGAAAAACTAATTAACTAAGCTAGAATATAATTATTTTACAGGAAACCAAGTTTATCTAGCGACGAGTAATAGCACGTGTAATAACACTAGTTAATATGACACGTTTAATAACACATATTAAACTGAAAAAAGATTTGCTTTCAGCGAGCGAGGATCAAAGGGAGGATTTCATAATAAAACACGTGCTAAATAGTGTACTTAGCACAAATAAAACATATACAACTAATAAAATTTAGCTGTTGCTAAGTAAAATTAGGTATCCATAGCAACTAAATAAAAAATATGTTTACTTTTTTAAAAAGCGTGACCTCATATTGGTACTTATGTAAAGTTTGGTGAACATAGCACTTGTAAAAATATCTTAAAAAAAAACTATGTTTTTGCTACCCAAAATTAGGCATCCATAGCAACGAATTAAAAAAATAACACCTTCATAAGAAGCGCAGACATCATATTATTACTCATCCTAATTTTAGTCAATATAGCCCTAATATTAAATTAGGTATGAACTTTGTCCAGTAAAAGTGAATTCTGGCCCACTGTGTGATGGAAGTTATTCCTAATAAACAAAATAGAGCGTGTGGTCATTATATATACATATAAATATACATATAAATATATATATATATATATATATATAAATTTATTATTTTTAATATGTATTTAGAATTAAATGAATTTGGTTAATAAGTTTGCTCATTTGTTTTTATAATTTTTTAAAAGGTACTTTTATGTCTGCAATTAGAAATAAGTTCAGTTTTTTTTATTTAGTAATATTTCTTGATCTAAATAAGTAATAATTTCAAACTTTTTTTGTTAACAAAATATAGATTTTTGAGATATGTTATTATAGGTAGGCGCAGTTTTTAGAATAGACCAGTTTAATCCCTTGTGGTCCGATGGGACATAAATGTCCCAGTTTACTTAAAGCTCTACGGCGATTCACTTGAAGTTAAGAAACTCAAAAACTTTGATTATGTCAATTCTATAATTGTTTGGCTATATCTCAAACCAACTTTTTGCGGCATATATAGTACTTTTATGGTTCTTTAATAGTAATTTGATCAATATATATTTAATTTTATAGGTGAAAGTTTGTTCTAGGTTGTTTACTTTGGTAATACTGCAGTTAAGCGGCGTAAAATAATTTTTAATTTTCGCTTTTAGCGCTCTCGCTCGCAGAGGCTAAAAGTTCTTAAAATAATTATAAAAACCAAAGTTGATAAATTTCAAAGTAGTTATTTTTTAAAAATTTTTTTAAAAAATAACTACTTTGAACCGCTGCCGAAGCTGCAAAAATAATCTTAGAAGATATTTTCCTAGGAGACAGCAGTGATTTATCTGACTATTCAGATGATGATGAGAATTTTGAACTAGATAAACTGCAAGCTGAACATCAGTGTAATGATGACTTATCCAATCAAGTTGAAGTAGATGTTTCTGAATATGAGTCATCTGAGTATGATTATGATCATCTGAGTATTCATATGATGGCAATATCTGTGATACTTATAATAGTTTTTCAGGTAAAAATGACTATAATGTAGAGCAAGGTAGAAAGTGGAGCAAGCTTCAATCAACCTTCAGGTTGATTGAAGCTTAAATTCATGGTTATAAAAGGGAAGACAATCCATGGTTGTAAAAGGGAAGCCACCAAAACTTGGCAGACCAATGACATCATCTCCTTCCAACAGACTTACTACTAACAAAAGAAGAAAGTCAAATTATTCAGTAGCGCCATCAATTCATAAAGAAAATCTTGGAATTAATTGGCCACAGCACGATGGAAAACGAGGACGGTGCGAAGTCAAAAAAGAAGATTGAAGCCAGGCCATTTTTCAAGTGTAGCACTTGTAAAATTTTCTTATGTATAAACGATAAAAGAAACTGCTTTAAAGAGTTTCATGAATGAACAATTTTATTTGTACATTGTAAATAATACACACTTTTTGTTGGTTTAGATAATGCCTGTCGGGACCTATTTGTCCCATAGTAATTTTTAAGACAGCCAAATAAAAAAATTAAATCTTTTTTTTTTTTGCGTGTAGATTTATCAGAAATTAACGAAAAAATAAAACAATTAAAAAAAAAAATCAGTCACACCTTGGACCACAAAGGGTTAATTTAAAGTTAATATTTTTTTCTTTCAGTTGCCAAATATATTTTGACAGCATAGTCTCTTTTGAGTACTTTTCATGGTTTTTTTTATTTTTTAATGTAGTTGATGGAACTTCCTGGTCAAAGAAATCAATCACTATTTTACAATGCTACTATATAACTAAAAAAAAAAAAAAATTATTTACAAGTATATTTTATAATTATATAGATTGTGAGATTTATTTTACTATAGGAGGATGGATCCTGCTTAAATACAACAAATTGAAATTTGACTGATAGCATGTTTAATTTGTATAGTATAGATAAGTAAAATTGGAGAAAATGAAGAAAAAGAAAAGGTTTATTTAAAAAAAATGAAAATATTGCGAGAAAGAAAAAGATTTAGATTGAAAATAAATAAATTAACAAAATCAGCAGTAGTCTTTAGTAGACTGTTGACAAAACGAACTTAATCGATTTGTTTGGAAGAAATAGAAATCAATTTATTAAATTCTTTTGTAGTAAAATAATTATTATTCAAAATACATTATAAATCAATGACAAAAAATGCATGGAGATTTGTTGAATTAACAAATAATTTTTATTAAAAGCAGCTAAATAAGTTTAAAGATTATGGCAATTGTCAAATGTTTATATACATCAAAATGAATTGGAAAAACCTTTGCAATTGGTTTTGAAAACATCCTTTGTGATATTATTGGAGTAATAGTTTAAATTCTAGTAATTATTTTTTGTTAAATAGGATTTGATATGTATTGATTATCATTACTTAATTTATCATAATTTTTTATTCATTTTGTTTTAACAATAATCATCCAGCTAATTGGTTTATTGATTTTTTGTTTGTTTAGATATTATCTAGATTATCTAGATATTGTTTAAATATTATATATATATATATATATATATATATATATATATATATATATATATATATATATATATATATATATATATATATATATATATATATATATATATATTGAGCACTTTCTATTTTCTATGTTCTGTTCTGAACATTGAGCACTAATTTTGTAAAATACACTAACACAATTTACATCCAATTTAAAAAATCTATTGCAAATAATAAGTATTCAAGATTTGAATAATACATAATGTGGTTTGTTATAAATTATTGTATTATATACTAATTCATAACATGTTATGAACTCATAATATATACTCAAAAAATTAGAAAACTTTCTTGTCGGACTTTTTTTAGTCACCGCTTTATTATAAACGTTTAGAAAAATCCCGCGGGATCTGAACGGCACAATTTTACGTCACCCTCAGATAAACGAAATAAACCCGAAATTTACGGAGACTAGCCTTAAACTACATGAGTTACTAAGTATTTCGTTTAATCCTGGTAGGTACTTAGTAGAAAACTCCAAGGGATTAGCAGGAAATTCATAAACGTCATCTGCAGATGACGTTTATGAATTTCATCATGGCTAATGGGAAACTTAACAAGTTTAGCCGTATTAAGCAAAAACTTACCAGGATTAGCCGTATTAGCAGGAAGTTAAACAAATTCCTAGTAGTATTAGCCGGTTTTTTTTTCTCGGGTATTAGGTCTAGAAGGTATTACTAATGAATTGAGAGATGCGTTTGCCAGTCTTTTCCCGCAACCTGTAATTATATTTTGTATTGATTCTCGTGTAAGCTTTTAACACTAGGGAGCTTTGGCAAAAAGTTCTTTATACGTAAAAAAAATAAATAAATAAAAATAAAAAACAAAAATTAACCACGTCTTTAACTTAATAGTTTTACTTTCTTTGCTATTTGTAATTTAACATTAAAGGTATTTTTAACAGCGTCAGATATTTTTTATCTTTAAATATAAAAACAATTGACAAAGTATAATTTATTTTATACTTTTAGTTCCAAGTTTTTCTATCAAATCAGCTCACACATAAGTCTTTACTAATAACTTACGGAGAGTAACTCTATTTTTTTTTACGGAGAGTAATTTTTTTTCTTTTAACTTCGATGCCTTTTTTAAAATCGTCTTTTTTTTTATACGACAACAAGAAATTATCCAAACTATTACTTAATCGAATACACGATATTTAAATGAAGAAGTATGGATCGACGAGTTCAGTCAGGAATCTATTTTGTAAGAATAAAAGCCTGAAATGCAAACACTGCAATTAAGAGTTTCTAACTCAACGAGGCCTTGTTATATTAAAAAATACCTATGTAATGTAATTAGTGTTATTTTCGTTAACGAAAACGAAATACAAATGGTGTTTTTAAAAAACGAAAGAACTTAAAGTTAATGTAAAAAAAACGAAATAAAAACGAAATAGTTTTTTTTCTATTAGGATCGGTAGTTAAAGATTATCTTTATACTATTTGGGATACATTATGTAGTACTTACAAATAAGCAAGAAATCCGAGGTATTATTGTCAAACTTACTTTGCGGTAATTTAAGAGAAACCTTAACAAAACACTTCAAAGATATATAAAACTAAAAGCACAGCGCACTGCTCATTTATAGAAGTTTTAAATTGAAGTTATTTTTACTTCAGATTTTTTTAACCACTCTTTCGAGCAGGTTGACATGAAATAGAAATCTTTTTTCTTTTTTTTTGACCATTTTTCTGAATATTTAAAAATTTCAAAAAATGAGGGGGTCCTAAACTTTATGAGGCCGTATCTTTTTAGCGTCAAAATATATTTTGAAAAAGTTTGAAGCCTAATTACAATTTATGATTGAATTCAAAATAAAGATTTTTTTTTTTTCAAAATATAATTTCTCTCAATCAGGGGTCATTTTTCAAGGGTATTTCTCCTCTTGTTTGCAAATCACTTGGTTTGTTCCTGAAATTGAAGCTAGTTAAGAAAAATGGATATTTTTGATTCTGTTGTACACGTTGGTATTGATGGAGGGCAGGGATCTCTAAAGATAGTCATGAACGTGTTTGACCTATCAGTATTAGATTTTCAACCAAGAAACCAGAAGTACACCGGGGTCAATAAAGTGATTATCTTAGGCTTAGTTCGAAACATAGAAGAGAATCATCACAATCTGAAAACACTCTTCTAACTCCTTCAACTCAATCAATTGAAGTTATCATTTAAATTGATCAACATCATCATTGGATTATCAGTAAGTATCTTATTACATTTATATTTTATATTTTAAGTAAGCAATACCTATAAGTTATTTTCTATAATCAAGGGTCACAGTGGAAAATATTCGTGTTGCTATTGTGATGAGCCGATGGATGAAAAAGGAGTTCAAAGGACTTTTGGATTAGTAGCAGATGAATTCAAAAAATACCAATTTGATAACAAACGTCGTATACGGATGCAATATTATAAAAATGTTACTTATCCATGTCTGTTGATTGAAGAAATTATCAACATAATTCAACCACCTGAATATCATATTTATGAACACCATGTTAGTAAAACCTTTGATCTCCTCTTCACTGATAAAAACCTGATGGAGTTTCTTGAAAAGAAAACGGTTATCAGGCATATCTATAATGGTGGTGGTTTTGATGGACCTAACTGTGCCAAAGTTTTAAGATCATTGGACGAAATGACACTTTATTCTCCAATTGAATTTCTGGAATGTATTGAAACCCTGAGGAGGTTTAAAGAAGGTACTTAATTGCTTTTAAAATTTTTTTAAACACTTCTTAGAACGTTTTTAATTCAGTTAGTACAGATAGGGGACTATTGACCTACCAGTCTAAATAAAATTAGGAGACACGAATATATTAATACCATAAGAAAAAGAGAAAGCGGAAATCATGATTGATAAAATTATTTGTCATAGTAATGTAAAAGTATGTGTATTGTAGACGATAAAAAACTAACTAAAAAAAAATAAGTTTGTGGTTTTGATGTTAGTGGAAAAAATATAACAAATTTAAATACTCACCATAGAACAAGCTATCCAGAAGTTTATAAAGAATTTAAAATGAGAGTTTTGAAAGGAAATAAAAACTTGGCAAAGAAACAGAAACTAAGTGATTCAGCTCATGGAGTTGCGAAAGTACAAACATTACGGGAGTTTATTGACAAGAGACCCGATAAATGGTCTACAGATTCTGTAGAGTATAATGACCGAATTCTTGCAGTTTATGCATGGTTTATAGGATCTGACTCTCCAATGCAGTATGTGAATATTCCTAAACTTTAAAATATGCTTTCTGCCTGAGGCAAGAAATTCCTAGTTCCAGGTGAGAAGCATCAATGCTATTTGATTGTGTGTAAAGCTGTAGAAACATTAAGCAATAGCTATTAAAAAACATAAAGTAGCAAGGCAACAAGTGATTTAACTATACATTACAACTACACAAGTATAGTTATTAAGAAAATTTAAAGAAAAACTTGAATTATAATTTGCTATTAGGGTAAGTTGATTTGTATAATTTTTCTTCCTGGTTGATTCAGTCACACTGACCAAGCAGTATGATTAGAAATTTGAAGATGGCGCTAGTAAAAGAAAAATTGAAACATGAGTTATTAATTTTAGTAAGTAATGATTACTTTAAAAATACACTTTATTTTTAAAACTTTTTCAAATAATTTGCATAAACAAATTATCTAAATCTACTTCTTTAAAGTTAAAGCTATAATTTTAAGTAATTTTTACTTTTAGAAAAAAATCAAAAACTTTCTTTTAACGTTTAAAATGGGAGATAAAACAAAATAATTCTAGCCTCACGAATTGCTATAACCATTTTCCCAGTAAATTGATATTTTGCAAACCAACAAAATTTTAAACGTTGAAAGAAAGTTTTTGATACTTTTCTTGGAGTTGGGAGCTCACATACAACAATTCTCGGTAAATCACTTCTTGAAAATTTTAAAAAGTGTTTTAATTACATTCTAGATCCTGGAGTGTCCGGGTTTAATTCACCTCCAGCTGATAGCAGCAAGATATTTAGATCCATCAGTGGCAGGTAACAATTGATTATTTACTTATTGAGAGGTGGAAAGTGGAAACTTTGATGACTTTCACACTTTCTATAAAGCACTTTCATAATTTATGTAGTTTCATAATATATGTAGTTTCATAATTTATGTAGTTTCATAATTTATGTAGTTTCATAATTTATGTAGTTTCATAGTTTATGTAGTTCATTATTAATGCACATTTTTAGGCACTGTGCAATTTATCAATTAATTATTAGAAAAGCATAACGATTAGTTGGGGTTTTTATAGTTATTTTCCTAACACTTTATCTAGCAGTTCTGAAAGAAGTAGCAAAGCAGCAGTGTTGGTGGTCATGCTAAGAAAATTGTTGCATCTCAGATGAAACGATTTAACAAGCTAACAGAATTCCAGAACATGACGCTGACAGCAAACAGCACAACCCTCATTGATGTGCAAGGAGATTTTGACAAATATATTAGCGAGATAAAAGACATTTATGTTAAAGATTCATTTGCTTTCTGGAATGATAGAAGGGCATTATATGCAGAATTATCTCCTACAGCTTAAGATCTGCTTGCTGCTCCAGCGAGTGAAGCGTATGTTGAGAGAGTTTAATTTTCTTTAACTGTTTACCTTGCATCATCAAGACGCAACCGCATGTCAAAATCTTTGTGTATGAGAGAATTTTTGAAATTGAATAAGATGCTGTGATGCACCAATGAATTACATCACTACGTAACACTGTCTTATCCTAACCCTTGACAAAGTTATACTTAAAATATTTGCGCCAATAGTCATTAATGATTCATCAAATTTTATGTCTGCTTTGCTGTTACATCTGCTCTACTTAGTGTGACACTGCACTATGGTTTCTGGGACCCAGTTTTTTGGCATAAACCCATTTTTTTTAAGTTCTTAAAAAGATTTCCTTTAATGCGGTACCTTATAGTAAATCCATCAAAGTGATAATAAACGTGATATATTTTTAAAATTAATTGCCTAGTTTGTTTATAATATGCGCTCAAGTTGAGGATATATTTAATCTCAGCTTAGTTTGCAGTGAGTTAGCGTAAAGTGAGCTGTTAATTTAATAATAGATAACTTTTGAAATAATTAACATTTTTGATTGCTATGAAGAAAATTATTTTTATACAGGTATATACTTTTTAAAATTATTTAGTTAAATTAAAATACTGCATTATTATATTGATTATATAAAAGAAATAAACGCGTGTATAGAATTTTTTTCTTCCTTGACATTTTTCAAAACATTGATTTGACTTCTCCGTATTTCTCCAAAAATATTTTTACACTTACAATTTCTCCGTATTTCTCCAAAAATACTTTTACATTTGAAATCTCCGTATTTCTCCAGAAATATTTTTACACGATTGAATTTCGGTAATGTTCATGAATATATTCCAATTTTCAAAATTTGCCCCTAGTTGCCCAATTAAAATATATCTGTTTTTTTGCAGTGATGTTCCGTTTCAAATATGAGGATTTATCTAATGTATGGCTGGAAAAGAAAGACATAAATGAGAAAAATTCAAATGTTTTTGAGCACGTCATTCAAAAAGTTGGAAATGATGAAACAGTAGTTATTAGCAATAATATTCAAAAGAAAATATGTTGTTTGTACAATTCTTTTGAACGAAAATAGTCAGATTGTCAAAGAACAATATGCCGATTTAAAAGTAAAAATTCAGATTGGTTGAAAAGAGAAATTACATTTACTGATGATGCAATTCCATCAACATCTTCTGGACGACCAAGGTTATCATATATCAAAAAATCGGATCGAGCCAAGAGATTGGAAGCATCAGAGCGGATTCCTTTATGTATTCGACTTTTAACGGTCTAGATAACCGCACAAATTGAGGAGTGCGATTGTTCCATAAGATGTTATTATCTTCTGAGTTCAAATTTATTTCTCTGATAATAAAAAGATCTAAATCAGCTTTACTCTTTTTATGACACTAATTGATGGCAATATTTTAAATATATTAACAAAATAAAACCAAGCTTGTCTAATATGTGGAGCTACTCACAATGAATTTGTTATAGTGCAGGAATTCAAAACCACAGAATCATTTAAGCCTAAACCTAATACTTTACAGTATGGCATTAGTCCACTACATGCTTGGATACAATTTTTTGAATGCATCGTCCACATATCATATAGATAAATGTGTAAATGACAAACAGATAAATTTGTAAATGGCATACAGTTAAAAAAAGGCCTGGGTAAGTGCCACCAAATAGAAAGTAAACTCAAAACTCTTAGTAAAGGTAAATGAAGAATCAATTCAATGAAAAATATTTTTGTTAATGATTATGCTGTTACCATAATTCAAGATGGTTGGAGTACGGTCGGTAACGATCCTTTAATTGCTCATAGTTTCCATAATGGAAGCAAACCATATCTCATTTCTGCAGTTGATGCTGGAAGCCATTCAAAAACAGCAGAATATTGCATGAGAGGTGAGCATATGTAGACCATCGATCCTTCAATTGGAAGTTTAATTGATAATTTGTCAATATAGAGAGAAGCAATAAGTTTACAAGCAAAACTGAAAGTATTTGGTACTACATTGGATAAGGAAAATAGCTTAGTTTATTTAGTTAGTTGCTGAATGTATTAAGTTTGATGATAATAAATATATTAAAACTACATATTTCTGACACCATAACATCATTAACTTTATTTACATAATTATAAATTAAATAATTGTGTTTTCTGCAGTTTTAGGCATATAATACAATATAGTCTAAAGCAGTAGAAATTTGGTAGAGCCTCAGATATAAAAAGTTGGCTCTATACAAAGATGATTTTTTAAAGAGGTCTAAGAAAGCAATCATTCTATATCAATATCTGGTCAATTTATAAGATCCAAGATATGAAACTAATTTAAAATTATAAAAAAATTAAAATATTGTATGTGATAAAACAAATAACAGAGTTCCCTGTTGGGAAAATTTATATTTAAGTTTACTACTCTTATAGCATTACTTATATAAAAATATATATTCAATATTTACTTTAGAAGAAAATTGAATAGAACTCAAGAAGAAGAAGCTGAGGAATGGTTAAATGAAGTCGAGTTTTCGCCTGGCTACATTTAAACTAAAAGATGCTAATTGTTTTTCTACATACTTATTTAATGATAGTGTAAAAAGCACAACATCAATAGCAAATTAATGAAGAATTATAGAAATGAAGGAATCTAAGGCTTTAAAATTGGCCTGCAAATTTTGCAAGGTTTTTACGGTAATTGCACATTTGTCCAGATTGTTCTGGATCCATTAAAAGGCTTTTGTCATCCTTTGGCATTATTTGGAGCAAAACTAGAAATTGTTTAGGAAGATAAAAAGCTGAAATCCCCCCTACAAATTTACAGACATTTAAGATCAAGATGCGCAATCGCAAATAACTAAATTATTTGATGGCCGTTTTAAATTTTTAAGTTTGAATATTACTGTTCCAAGTAAAAAAAAATGTCTCAGTTATGAAATATAACACTAAACTCCTCATTTTATCATCAATAGAAAATTATAGAGCAGCATCTTTAGTGTTAATGGAAACTAATTTATGAATGAAAAGGTTTCAGTTTAGAGAAAAAACCCAGTAGGTTGGGTTTTTGGTGGATTTTTAGGTTTTGGCTGATATAAGTAGAAATTGATGTGTTAGATCTCAAACTTTACTTAGTATGCGAAAGTGTTATATTATATTAATTGTTCTCAGATGGCCTGTTAATGTCTATTTTCTCCTTTGATTTTACGTAAAATATATATTTTTTTAGTTAAATTAAAAAACCCAACTTTACAAACTTTTTATCGTTTTAGTTGTCGTATTGTTTTGTTCCATAATTTTAGAGTTATACGTCACACACAAAAAAAAAAGAAAAATAAAAACTTGAAATTTCGCAATTTTCGACCAAAATATATATCTTACAGAAAATAACTTTGTTTTCCATTTCATGCTAAAACCTTTGTTACCCATGGGCGCTTAATTTCCATTAGTTTAGTACAATTCAACTCATGCCAAAAGTAATACAAGAAAATTGGTGAATATTGTCAGGAAAGGTTCAGTGATAACTGAAGTCATTCAGCCATTCCAAAATGATGACGTTAGGGTTGGTTATGCAATTAAGCAAATGTTTGTCAAGATAGTCGAAATTATTTCGTACTCATTTTGGTACGAAATGCCAAAGTAAGAATACATTACATTTGGTAATACATTACAAAAAGAATACATGACAAGATTATTTTTCATTGTTTTAAGAGTTAAAGCGTCTTTATTTTACTTTCATAAAATAAAAGCTGGAAAAACAGTTGTGCAGGTTTTAGCCGCAATACGTACAGCCCCAGTTTTACCTGCGATATATGCTGCGCCATCTTTACCTTCAACCATGTTATTTTATTCTAACTCATCAAATTTTTTTTCTCTGTTAACTCATTAAATTTAACTCTATTAAATTTTGAAAAGATCTTTTAGAATCCGTTTAATAATACAAAGTTTCTCATAGTTCAGTTAAGATAAAAAACCTTTGATAGTCGTACAAAAGCAATTAAAAAATCAATCATTTTAAATGTTTTTTATCTAATTGAATGAAAAAAATTTTACTTAGGATTTTAACAAACAAATATGGCAACTGTCATGACAACCAGACGCAAAGTTAAACCAACAATTAAAGTTTACTTCGTTAATTGGAATGTTACAAGAATTCCGAAATGATCACTTGGAAATAGTCCACAATTATCTTTTTCTGTTCCGACTAATTCGAAACACGACACCTTAGCTTGTATTTCAGATGAATTTCTGTAATACATTCTGTCATATCTTGTTCTGGGATAATTTCCTTGAAACGTTTTATTGTCGTTTAACAACATATCCCACGTGAACTTTTTCGAAACGTTCATACCTGCTGAGTCCCATGCGTCTTCGGCAGATAATGGACCTATATTTTTAAGTTCGTGCTCTCTGATATTTAAATCACCAGCAAATACAACAAACGTAGACTGTGGATATTTTGAAATGGTCTCAAAACATAAACGCATTTGCTCTTGTCTTATAATAGAATATTTCTGTAAACTCTCCAAGTGTGCAGTCATCAGCAAAACTGGAAGATTATGAAAAAGAATTTCACACTTTAACAAAGCTCTACCCATTTTGCTGTTTTTAAAAATTTCTGCGTCAAACCTGGTCCTAACAATGTTTATATCTTTCTTTAGCATTATTAAATTGAAATATGCATTAATTTGGTAAGGAAAAAGTTCATACCTATAAAAAAATTTAACCAAGCATTATGTATGAGAAAAAACATCTTTGCGAAATTAATTCTCTAAATATTATAGATTCACAATATCACATACTTTCCACAATACTTACTTATCCAACTGTTGGAAAATCACCAAGTGTTCTTCTAGAACCTCTTGTAACATGACAACATCTGGAGAATGCAAATTTATAATGATGCATACCGCACAGCCACGCTGATTAATACAACGCTCATCTAAACCATCAATGTTCCATGTGAGAACTTTTAAATGATAAGGAGAAATCACCCTGAATTATAAATTTAAAAAATTCTTAAGACATTTGAAAATCTGTAATTTATTCATTTAGACAATTATTTTTAATAATAAAGATGTGATATGAATATGTTCATAATATGAATATGTGTATTCAAGGATTATTTATCGAACTCTGATGAAAAATAAGGGCTTTCAAAATTGACTCAGTAAAAATATATTAGCTAGTGTATCAAAAAAATATATTAGGAAAACTTTTTTTAAACATTAAAAAATTATGTATATAATACACAAAAATGGTTTGTAAAACTACAATAGGTAAAATTCTTTCTATAAGATAATAAAAGCATTTTTTTTATGAAAAATACTATTTTGATTAAAAAGAATTACCTGATTTGCATATTTCTTTTTTTTACAGAAGCAATGTGACTGATAAGAATTTTTAAAATTTATCTGATTTCGATATATATCATACTTCAAGATAGTATTCATTTTGTTAAAACAAGACTTAAAAACATGTGGTAAATTGGTTTAAGGTAATATATTGCAGGTGTGTGATAAAAGATCTAAGACAGAAAAATTTAACTTTGCTCAATATGCTTTTAGTACTATTTAAAAAATTATTTCACTCTGTATTTCTCTTTGTTTTGAACTAATTTACATAAATCTAAGTTGGAACAATGACATTATTTAGTAAAATCATAGTTCAAACATTGTACAGACAATCTCATGACCAGAGCATGAAAAGTGTACGTAAATTTGTTCCAAAAAAACTCACATTCATTTAAATACCAGCAAGATAAGCAGTCTTATTTCCAGTGGAATCTTCAGCAGCTGCAGAATAAATATCATAACTTATTATGAGCCATCTTCTATATCTAACTAAATTTATATAAATTAGCAACAGACTTGAAAAAAATTCCCATCTCTACAATATTATTACGCATGTTGAACTCTATCTGCACTTTTCAACCTTGAATTGTAAAATAACATACCTGCAAAGAATCTTTGAACAGACAAGGAACAGGTAACAGATGCACAATTAAACCAAATATGAAACAAGCAATAAAAAAACAAGTAAAAAGATGATTTCTAAACACATACAAAAACATCTTGAAAGGATTTAACTACTCAGTCAAAATTGCTGAATTGAAAAAAGCATATATATGGCCCTGAGCATTTAGCTATTCCAAAAATGCATGTGGTTTTTGAGCACATACCTGAATTCTGCAAGCTGAACGTAAATTGCTCTTGTACATTATGAAAAACCCTCAGAGTCAATTCACCATAACTTCTAAGAAACCTGAAGTAGTTTTGCTGCATCACTTATACAATTTTTCCAAATCAATATGAAAGTTGATTTTACTAGTTTTTTTTTTTTTTTCCAATGGTATTTAATAATTCATTTCTGATAACTTATTATTTTTTTAATACAAGTCTGAACTAAATTTAGTTATTTAGTAAAATACTAAAAAATATATATTTTGGATCTTGGTCAAATATTTAATGTCATGTTTTCAGTTATTGGGTAAGGTACCTATGTGTTTCTATAAGTTTTTTCTTAGCATGTTTTTGGTTTTAAATTCATTTTGAACAAGAACTTCACAAAATTATAAGCACTATGAAAACTATTTAATATATATTTTCCATTTTAAAAACAATTTAATATATATTTAATATAAAAACTATTTAGTATATATTTTCCATTTTAAAAACAGACAATCATTTGTTCAATCTAAAAATCTGGTACATTTCTAGTTCAAAATTGTATGGACCAAAGAGACCATCAAGCTTTATTTCATGGCAATTAAACCAAACCTTTTTTCTTTTTTTTTAAACATATAAGAGTAAAATCCAAATAGTTTCAGAAAAAAAGTTTTCCTGAAATTAAAATGCATTGTTATAATATTTATTTTAGATGCAAATGACTTTTAAAACTGTATTAAAACTCTTTACTTTCTGCTTGCTCTCAAACTTCTAACATATTATTTCTAGCATTTGAAAATGTTAGTTTTTTTTGTTAGGCAAACTTGGTTATTTGCAAATATATCCTCACTTAAAAACATTTTATAATAGATTTTCTTCAAGCTGAGCACATGTAAAACTATTTTCTTAGTACTTGAAATTATTTTTAAATTTGTTTTTTGTGAAATGTTAAATTGTTAAAATAAATTATTTGATTCCTTATAGAAGTTATATTGAAATATAAATTCTATATAGGTTGCTTCTGGAATCTTAAAAGAAAAAAATCACTACAGGATATTTGATTGATGGATCTACTGTTTGTTAATCTACAGGAGAAAATCCCCCCAAAGTAACCAGAAAATAATATGATAAAACTTATTTTCTGGTGCGCAAAACAGTCAAGCAACTACAAATTATGCTAGAACTATCAAAAAACAAAACAAGAGATGATTGCCATTCTACCAAAAGGATAGAAAGTAAATTTTCCACAGAGCCAAATATTGGTTGCCTTTCTGAATTAGAAAACTATTTTTAATTATTACAATGTGTATAAGTGTGAATTGACAGTAACAATCAAATGAATTTGAGATTTTGTATATGTTAGACTTAGTAAACTTTTTATGGTTTAGATCCAACACCAGCCTTTATCAGGGTTTCATTTGATGGTAAAGTTTCGTTTTTTAAAGTTGTCATAAATTTTTTTAATTGTAAAGAGAAAAATGCTTTAGATTTAGAGTTGAACAGTGGTGTATAACACTCTCAATTTCTAGTTATTATTAAAGAACCTGAGCTGAGCTATAATTTAATGCATATTATAGAGAAGTTGAGTTTGCAAGATGTTAGCTATTACATGGGAATGTATATATATATATATATATATATATATATATATATATATATATATATATATATATATATATATATATATATATATATATATATTCGCACATATAAATGTATATTCATACGTACATTTTCTTATCTTTGGTATGAGGTCCTTCTCCTAACTCCATTTTAAAATAGTCAAACGGTAATAAAAACTTTGGAGCACAGATCGTCAATTCCCTATTTTATTCCTTAAGTTGTTTTTATAGAAGCGAGACCGACCTGACAGATTGCATCAATTTCTTTTTTTTTTTTTTAATTATTTTGAAGAACATGGAATTTTATGATACTTGTTAAAGATTTAATAAGTTGTGATGCCAATAAAGCGCAATTAGCAGTCAGAAATGAACCATATTTACTGAATTAAATTGCTTTTTCCAGTACTTTTTATTTTAAAGTTTGAATATTTATCTGGTTGGACTCATCATTTTAATGCCAAATATGGTAATTGATATAGTAGACCTGGTAATTTATAAGGGAACAGTCATTTCCTTAACTCAGAAATCAGAGGAGATTTTTCATTTCTTTATTTTAAAAAATGTTTGGTTTAAAATTGAACAAAACTGGCAAGTGTGAGTTCTATGCTTCTAGCCCGAAATAGTAGAAGTAGGTCATTTTCATAAAGTATTAAACTCAAATTATCATTGAAATTAAGATACAAAAAGCTATAGCTTGAGAATTACTAAAAGTTTTGTTACTTTTGCTGTATTCAGCGAAAGCCTTTAGTCTTTCTTTAGAAGTAATTTTACTGAACAATACAAAATCGACCATTTATTTGAACGGCTCTACCAGGGAGAACCAATACTTTGACATAATTTACCTAGATGATAAATACAATAATTAAAAAATTAGAAGGCTCATAGTGTATTATTCTTTAGTGAATTATGACTAACTTTTAAGATGTTAGGGTTCGTCTATCAGTGAGTTAATGCATGATATTTGTCACGTTGACGTTAATTTGTGTTTACTAAGGGTCTGCGTATCGTTATCGGTATATCGGTATGAACCGATATTTTGAACCGATAACGATATGAAACGATAACGATATCAAACGATATGATTTTGTCTATGAAACGATAATATCGGTTTAGTTATCGTTTGAAACGATACCAAACGATAACTTATCGTTTGAAACGATATTATCGGCTTTTTTTTATCGGTTTATCGGAATACATAAAAATAACGAGAATACCGATATTTATCGGTATAATAACGATATTTTTTACAATATTCCAATTTTTTTTTTTTTTAAAATGCCAAATTTTAGTTCAAATATATAATAAATCTTCAAGTCGAGTCAAGATGTCGTTTTGCCTATCTTTATCGGTTTTAAAAGTTAATCCTTCCCAATTGTATATATTATCTAGATGTCTAACTTCACAAAAATTCTGTAAAGACAAAGTGAAGCAACACTGTTCTCCAAATTGACCCCCAGGTTGAAACTCTCCCCACTCCTGATTTTTTTACATTTAATCAATCAAATGCATTAGTAAACACAATATATGTTGTCAAAAAAAATCTGAACTAAGTGCTAAATATGTATACTTCCAAAATTAAAACACATAATTTTTGGCTTTTTTTCTTCCAAAGTTTTAATAAAGTCAGCCATTATTGTAGTCAAAATAACCCATTATAATATATATAGATTAAAGTACCTTTGATATACTCTCTAGCCAGTGTGTGTGTGTGTGTGTGTGTGTGTGTGTGTGTGTGTGTGTGTGTGTGTGTGTGTGTGTGTGTATGTATATGTATATATATATATATATATATATATATATATATATATATATATATATATATATATATATATATATATAATACATATATATATATATATATATACACATATTGATATTATATAATATACTTCAGGTAGAATAATGTATTTGATAGAAAGTAATGTATTTCAGGTAAATAGGAGTACTATTAGGCGAACCTCTGATATGTATCCAGACAAATAATTAGCCAGGGTCAAATAATTTAAATGTAGCTGAAAAAATCTGTGGACTCTGCTATTTAAATCTTAGCATAGATTATTTATATTTATGATTTTATAATTTAAAAATAGGGTTAAAATAAGATCAGTTAAAACATTTTTTCTCTTTATGCTAATTTATAGTTTGATTCAATATATTTTTTATTGTTTTTACTTATTTCAAAAACTGTTATAAAATTTTTACTATTAATTTTAGAGGAGTTTCTCATGAATGTTGCAAAAGTAAAGCTGTAACCAATATAGTAGATATTAGTGAATCACTTGGAGATAAACATGCAGAACAAGTAGCATCTGGATTGTTAAAACATAAAATGGAGAGTGAAAGCATTGTAAGTGTAGAGCAGTTCAAGATGTCTACAGGTGGAAATCTTTTCTCTGTTACAGTTGGAGTAAATGAAATTAAGTCAAAAAGAAAGAAAGTTAATCATATCTTGTTCCAAAATATTATGGAGCTATCAAATGCATTAGAACTCTCTAAAAATAAAACCAAAAAATCATGTTCTACTTTACACAGGAATCTAACAAGTGTTGTAGAATCGATTATTAATGTTAAAATGACTGAATTGCAGGAAATTCTGAATATCTTTAAATGGTGGTCAAAACTTCTTAAAACCTAAAGTGTGCAAATAGTGTTTTTAGAACTTTCAAGTCACTCTGGTAAATATGCCTGTATTGTGAAGGAGAATGCTCCCTTGAAGCAGGGAAACTAAGAACGTTTGGCTCCAAAGACTTATGTTTTGATCAATATGTATATGGTGGAAAAAAAAGATTGAAAATGCAGGAATACAAAAATGTAATAAATCCTCATTTCATTTACTTAAAAGAAGATCAAGAAACTTTTCTTGAACACGTTGTTCCTTTACCTGAGCTTCACATTATGATGGGAATTGTGGATAAACTTTGTACTTTGCTTTAATACATTTGGCCAGCTTTTCAAAGCTGGTTGAAAACACATTACATATTAATGAGAGGGTATCATGGTGTAGGTTTAGATGGAAACAATTATAATTGATTTATGCTCCTGTTAGATATTTTGGAGAAGGATGTTACCTTAACTGCAGCAATCAATATTTTACCAATAATGAATTGCTTGCATAAGTTTTTGTAATTGAATTGCGTGAAGAAACTATTTACGGCGGATTTGATTGACGTAGTTTATTTGATATGTTGTAAATATAGTTTAAGCGGTTTATTTTATGAGCATATTTGAGGTTCTTTGTATAGTATAAATTGAAGGAAAACTTTTTGTAAAGGGAATTTTAAGGAGAAGAGAAAATGTAGAGCTGAAACGTTGTGTTCGCTGCGAGAAAACAACAAGCTAACCGGGCACATGATGGAGCCATCTTCGAATAATTAGAACATCTTTGAAAAATACGATGGTATATCCGATCCCGCAATTTAGTCGCAGCGAACAAAAGTTGTTGCAGAGAAGCAACGCGTTGAGTTGACAGTGCTCTTTCCAGTTTTGTTGCGAAGTAATACTTAGTCTTCGATTGTTTGTGAGTAGCAGATAAGAAGGATGTGAAGAGAATCGAAGATGTCTATTTATCGAGTTTTTCCTTTGGATGCCTACGTGGCATGAGTTGTGTACGAAGCAGAAGATGAGAGATGAGGAACAAATGGATGTCTCTTTTGCTGATCTAAAACGTTTCTCGTGTTTGGCAGAGTAGCCTGACGAGAGGGTGCGACTGGCGTTGTAGTTGGATTGCCAGAAGCGGTATTTGAGATTTGGATCCGCAAAAGAAACAATTGTTGTGATGTTCCGCAAAGCAAGAGTTGCTTTGAATTAAATGTGATCCCGAAGGATCAAGGAGGAGTGTAATTGAATTGCGTGAAGAAACTATTTACGGCGGATTTGATTGACGTAGTTTATTTGATATGTTGTAAATATAGTTTAAGCGGTTTATTTTATGAGCATATTTGAGGTTCTTTGTATAGTATAAATTGAAGGAAAACTTTTTGTAAAGGGAATTTTAAGGAGAAGAGAAAATGTAGAGCTGAAACGTTGTGTTCGCTGCGAGAAAACAACAGTTTTCATTAGTGAAATCAGCTGTTTTTGGTTTGGAAATGGGTACAGATATTTCTGTTAAAATTTAAGATTTCAAAAGTTCATTTTCTAGTCTTCAACTATATACAAAAGATGTGTTTAGCTATGACTTGACAGTTTCATGGAAAATACATATTTTAATGTGTCACATTCTCACCTTTGTAGATTGCAATAATATTAGCTTAGGTAGCTATGAAAAGACTTGGATGAACTATAAAAGAAACATAGGACAAAAAAGTTATGGAGAGCTAAAATCTGCTGTGGTAAATTTTAACTTAAACAAGTATTAACTTAAATATCATTTGTGATACAAATGTATTTATATTATGGTTTTTTTGTAAATGAAATAAATAAATATTAATGGGTTATTTTGACTACAATAATGGCTGACTTTATTAAAACTTTGGAAGAAAAAAAGCCAAAAATTATGTGTTTTAATTTTGGAAGTATACATATTTAGCACTTAGTTCAGATTTTTTTTGACAACATATATTGTGTTTACTAATGCATTTGATTGATTAAATGTAAAAAAATCAGGAGTGGGGAGAGTTTCAACCTGGGGGTCAATTTGGAGAACAGTGTTGCTTCACTTTGTCTTTACAGAATTTTTGTGAAGTTAGACATCTAGATAATATATACAATTGGGAAGGATTAACTTTTAAAACCGATAAAGATAGGCAAAACGACATCTTGACTCGACTTGAAGATTTATTATATATTTGAACTAAAATTTGGCATTTTAAAAAAAAAAAAAATTGGAATATTGTAAAAAATATCGTTATTATACCGATAAATATCGGTATTCTCGTTATTTTTATGTATTCCGATAAACCGATAAAAAAAAGCCGATAATATCGTTTCAAACGATAAGTTATCGTTTGGTATCGTTTCAAACGATAACTAAACCGATATTATCGTTTCATAGACAAAATCATATCGTTTGATATCGTTATCGTTTCATATCGTTATCGGTTCAAAATAATAACGATACGCAGACTCTTTGTGTTTACGCTATATGAATTAAACGATGTTTAAGATTTGGTTTATTGTATTGCATGCAATGACGAATTAATATTGTAATAAGTATTGCTGAGTTGATTTATCTATTGACATAAAATATTAGAGATTTACATATGTATTGACATGAGAGCTAAACTTTGTATATTTATTTGAAAACAATAGTTGGTTGCGCGCAGTCATTCAACCCTAATCCAACATCTTTTTTATTTACATTATGCAATGAACTCAGCCTCAGAAAATAATTGGAAAACGGTTTTTGACAAAATCAACTTAAAACTATTCGCATTAGCCGTAAATTCACTTAAGTTTTATAACACTACAGATCTACAGACATGAGAAATTATAAAAGAGAAGTAGACAGGCCTGTAAATTGTAAAAATGTTTAAAAAAAATGCTGTTGATGCTATTTTTATAGAAGAAAAGTCTATTCGATCGACTTAAAGGCAATAAAAGTTAATGTTAAAAAATATTGTTGAATAAAAGTTTTCAAGAGTTTTCATAAAAAAGATGCGCTTGAAATAGATGCTTAATGTTGCTAAACTTGTCTCTTTTTATATAGTGCGCCAACTTACCCTGAGAGTATAGGCACCTTACCCCCGGGCCGGGGTTAGTTGGCACAAATTTTTTTTTTGGAGGCCCTTTTTGGGTCATCAATTATCTTTTTTTAATGTTTAACACTTGAACATGCTTGCCAAATTCATATTCTTTTGAACTGCAACTTGATATCCTCAAAAAAGTTCACCCAGAAATGCACAGAGCTCAAAAACTAAATTTGTACCCAACTAGCCCCGGTTTCAGCTATTTTCAACTCTTTAAGAGATAATAAAACTTCTATTCAAGATACTAAAATGTCATAAAATCTTTTAGCAAAATATTTTTTAGTTGTCGTTTGATAAAAAAAAAAAAAAAAAAGTTGTTTTTATAAATCGTGGAGACTTTCAAACAGAAAATGTCTATTGATAGTTTCCGAGATTTAAAAAATGCAGAGTCGTTGCTTCTAAATTGCCTTGTTCCACTTCAGATTACAGCTTATTTTGGAGAAACCCTAACAGTTACTTTACATTGTCGATCTTTAAGATTTAAATTTGAATAAGAATCAACTAATTTATTACTCACCTAAGAAGTCGATTTGGATGTTCACCAATATTGAAATTATGAAACTTCCTTATTCATCGAAAGGACTGCAATAAGGTTTATCTACACTTCATGCATTAGATTTTTTAGGTGCCTTTTTATATTTCATACAAGCTACCAATCATAAAAAGGCAATGTAGAAAACTCTTGTTAAACAACAAAAATCAATATGCAAAAAACATTCTAACAAAAAATAAGACTTTTTCGTAACTATCCGAAATTTGGTGGATCAGGAGCATGAAGTGATGGTAACACTAGTGGACGAGCCTTTTTTAAATGAAGAGACAGCCAAAATTACAAAAATAATTGAAGAACTAATCTTAAAGTTGCACATAATCCTATTACGCATATCAAGTCGATTTGAAAATATTATCAGCAACTTTCAAAAACTACAGTACAATCTCTCTAATTCGAATCTCCTTAATTCGAAAACCTCTATAATTCGACTAAATGTAAAGTCACCGTGAAATGCGCTTAAGAAACTTTCTTGTTTAACTTTCTACAATTCGAATCTCTGTAATTCGAAAACCTCTATAATTCGAATGGATTTTTCAGACCTGTCGGTAAAATTCTCTCTGTAAATCGAACTTTTTAAATTTTTAACGTTTAAAAAGCTCGTTAACCATCGAACTCTTTTTTCAAATTTCGAATCCTTTGATTTTTTGTTAAACAATTAGCGTGAATTATTTTCTTCTGTTTTAAAAAAATCATGGCATCAAGAAGACTGCATAAAGAAAACAATTTAAAGCTGAAATACGAAGCTCTACTGGAATTGGAGAAAGGAAAAACAAATAAAGAGGTTTCGAAAATCTTTGATATTCCACCAAACACTCTTTCAACCTGGAAAAAGCTTTTCGTCAAGGAAATTTGGCTAAACGGGTGAAAGTTGATACGTATTATCAAGTCAACAAAGCTGTACTTAAATGGTTCAAACGAATGAGAGCTGATAATGTCCCAATCAGTTGTTTGCTGGTCAAAGAAAAAGTTTTATATTTTGAAAAAGAGTTAAGCTTCGAAAATTTTCAAGCTTCGGGTGGATGGCTAGACAAATTTATGAAAAAGTAAATTAATTTCTTATTTTATTCTCTCCAATTTGTATGATTAATGACTTTACAATAAATGATTATTCTTCAGCTTTTTCTTTAATTGCTTTGAAAAAATAAAGTAAATATTTTCCAGAATTAGACATTCTGGAAACTTGCAAAGACGTCAAAATTAAATTCAAAGGTACGTATCGCACGTATTAGTTACGTTAAAGCAATTATAATTTTTTTTTTTTGTAGATATGGTATATCTTTCAAAACCATTTCTGGAGAGGCAAAGTCTATTAACGATCAGATGATCGCTCCATGGCTCGAAACCACACTGCCAACAATTCTCTCTCGATACCCACTTGAAAATATTGTTAATGCCGATGAATTTGGTCTTTTCTACCAATGTTTGCCTGACAAAAGTTTACAATTAAAAAATGAAAAGTGCATAGGAGGCAAGCATAGTAAAGTTCGCCTGACTGGGATGGCCGCAGGTAATGTTAAAGGAGAAAGACTTTCAATGTTTGTAATTGGAAAATCGAAGTCTCCTAGATGTTTTAAAGGTGTGAAAAATATTCCTTGTCGCTATCGGGCCCAACCAAAAAGTTGGATGTCGGCAGAATTATTTGAGGAGTGGGTTAAAGAAATTGACCTAAAGTTTAGTTTTCAGAAAAGAAAAATTGCTTTAATTATAGAAAATTATTCTACCCATCCTAACGTGCAGAAACTTGATTGGGTGGAGCCTATCTTTCTTCCACCGAATACAACTTCGATCACCCAACCTATGGATCAAGGAGTTATCCGATCTCTTAAAGCCTAATATCGCTCACTTGCAGTGAAAAAGCAAATTGCTGTCTTAGAAAAAGAGAACAAGATGCTTAAGTTTTCTATCTTAACTGCAATGTTTATGCTAACAAAAGCATGGAATTCCATTCCAGATCAAACCTTTATAAATTGTTTCAAAAAATCAGGAATATCATTAGAAGCAGTTGAAAAGCATGTAAATGATGATAACGACCCTTTCTGTGGCTTAGATGTAGACGAGACTGTAATAGAAAACTTAAGAGATGATCTCGAATTGTTAAAAACGAAATTCAAAGCAGATTTTAACCTCACGGCCGACGAGTTAGTAGACATAGATTTCGATGTTTGCATTGCCAACAAATCATCAGATGAGGACATCATTGCAGAGGTTTCTGAGCATGATGCTATTAAAACTGAAGAGGAATCCGATAATGAGTGCGTTGGTGTTTCTGACAATGCTACAAAACCAAGTCTGAACGAAGCGATGCATGCTGTCACTGTAGTCGAGAATTACAGTCTTTATTCTAACTTTGGAGATGATTTGGCGAAGGCTTTTAAAAACATAAATCGTGTTATTGAAATGGATTTAAAAGCCTCAAAAAGACAATCTACAATTACTGACTTTTTTTTGAAAATGTAAAAGTTTAAATCACATAATATATATTGCATTTAGGCCTAAGAATCACTATTTGTTTGTTTTTTTCATTTCTATTCGTTACTTTGACTAGAATATTTGAAAAAAGTCAACTTTCTATAATTCGAAAATCTCTCTAATTCGAACTTTTTTTTTTCCCCGTTAAATTCGAATTAGAGAGATTCTACTGTATGTCCAAAAACCGCAAAACTCTACTCCTGTTTGTACCAGTGGCGTACCGAAGGTGGGGCGGGGGGCGGTCCGCCCCAGGCCCCGTCTGGGAGTAGTCCCCCAAATGTTAATACAATTTATATTTTTTTTACTTCAGCCGGATTTTATAATAGTCAACATTTTTGTTCTGTAATCATAATTGTTTACAACAAAAATGAACCTGAAACATGATCGTATCTGCTTGCCAAGATAATAAACATCCACAGCAAACAAACCTAGATGTAAGAAATTGAAATGACATCTTGGCCAATAACAACCACCGTGACTATTTTGGAGGCCCTCCGCGAAGCTTCCTCCCCCACACCCGCGAGTACTAATACATAGATTTGCCCGCCCTACCTACAAGTCTATGGTTCATGATGGTTCAGGCAGACTGACGAATGTTTATGTTGTTTCGTTAATGTGATTAATATACTCTATCATTCAGTACCTCAATAATTCGAGAACAAATCACGTCTTCAGTTCGCCATCACCAAGTTACATGGTAAGTTATAATTTTGTTCCTGCATATAGGCCTAACAAGGCTGCATGAGAAGATTTTAGTTATCAGGTCATAATTTTATATTACACGTCGTTTTATGTTGAAGCCACATAAGGGGCCTGTCCTTAAACACTATCCGTATTGTTAATTTAATTACTTGGTTTTTAATAACTAATTTTGACCTTAAAAATGAGTAGGCTTAGCCTATTTTGGTAAACAATAATTTTTATCAGTAGTACGAAAACATTTAGTTTTGATATTGTTTGCTCGTCCTAGCGAATTTCCCATAAGAAACTGTTAAAAATGCAGGTTTAATTCCACAGGAAGAATTGAAGCGTGCTATGTTCGATTGCATTGACCACATTCATGTAGAATTAGAAAAACGTTTGACCTCGATGAACACTGTATGAAAAGTTTGCTGTTGTACACACAGGTAATCTTTTGAAGGCAACTAATGAAAAAATTGTAACCTATGCCCATCAGTTTTCAGAAACTTTCAATGATGTAGAGGAGAAGAATTGCTGCCTGAAGTTAAGAGGCTAAGAAGGCATCTGAAGGCTTCTGGCATCAAATTAGTCATTGCAGCTGAATGGACATCCTTGAAAATGCTTCAGTTTATCATCGAAATGGACTTTCGTGAATCGTTGCCAAACGTGACTAAAGCTCTTAAACTGTTTCTAACTATATGTGTACCCGTGGCTTCTTGTGAGAGGAGTTTTTCAAAATTGAAATTAATTAAAAACTATCTCCACTCTACAATGAGCCAGTCTCGTTTTAAGGGATTGGCCATAATATCAGTAGAAAACGAAATTGCAAAACATGTGAATTTTGATGTGTTAATCAAACGATTTACAGAAGTCAAGGCTCGCAAGAAAGCATTTTAATGTGTTTCTAGAGGTAACTCTTTGCTGTAAATCTGTTTTTTTTACTGTACATTGTACATCATTGTATTATCATTTAAAATAAATTATCAAAACTAATGTTTTAGTCATTTGTGTACATAAATGAATTTCTATAAGTAATAAAATGGCGTTAATGGATATATATATATATAAACATATAAACTGATAGATAATGATAAAGATGGTATTTGCTAATTTTTGTTTATTACAAAAGTTTTCAAGAAAGTGGAGAAAGATAATGTGTTATACATACATTCATTAATGTAGTCTATATATATATATATATATATATATATATATATATATATATATATATATATATATATATATATATATACAGTGTCTCAAAAAATTATCCGACCAAACATTTTTTTAAATATTTTTCCTAAAAAAAGTGCTGTATTTTCATAAATTTAGACTTTTTTGGTAAACTCAAAATTAATGAAATAAAAGAACATGTTTTTAAATAGATTTTATTTATTTTAATGTAAAATATGAATCACAAGGTTTTCAGTCTTAAAATAAAGGAACTTAGGTCGTTTTTTTATTGTCAAAAAAATATTCGACCAAACACATTATTTGTTTCATAACAAATTATTATATAACAAAACAATTATTTTAATACTTTGTTGGGCCTCCCTTTGCTTGGATTACAGCTTCTAGAGGTCTAGGCATTGATTCGACTAAAGATTTTGTTTCTTCTGGTTGAATCTTTTCGCAGGCTTCTTCAATTGCCACTTTGAGGTTATCTTTTTTGGAAAATGACCGATCTCAGATTTTTCGGTCTAAAATTTCCCACAAATGTTCAATGGGATTAAGGTCCGGTGATTGTACGGGCGATTCCAAGACCTCAACATTATTTTCAGCAAACCACTCCTTGGTTTTAGTGGCACTATGCTTGGGATCGTTATCTTACTGAAATGTAAAATCAGATCCTAGCCGAAGTTTTCGAGCAAATGACTTCAAATTTTGCTTTAATATGTTTCTGTATTGCACCTGATCCATTGTAGTATCTATAAATTGGAGTTTTCCGACACCCTTCCAAGCCATTGAACCCCATACCATCACGTTACCGCCGCCATACTTGACAGTTCCTCTCACGCAGCTTAATTTGTAGGCTTCTCCGGCTTTTCTCCAAACTTTTTGGGCTCCATCAGATGACTTTAAGTTGAATTTCGATTCGTCGCTCCACAGGATCTTTTTCCAGAAACTTAACAGCATGTTTTTGAACTTCTTAGAAAACTCCAATCTTCTTTTCATGTGTTTCTTACTCAAATATGGTTTATTACACACAAGTCGTCCTTGAAATCCCTGGTCTCGGATACGATTCCTGATTGTCTGATGGGATAATTTGATTCCATAATTCTCTTCAGCTTGCTCAGCCAGTTTTCGAGCAGAAATGAAGTGATTTTTCTTGACTTGTATAATTAAGTTTCTATCAAAACTCTTAGAAGTCTTCTTTTTGCGACCCTGTCCTTCTTTTGTGGCTGTTGTTCCGATCAAATTATACTTCTTCATTATGTTGGATACTGTATTATGAGAAATTCCAGTCTCTTGCTGCACCTGACGATAGGTTTTACCCTGATTGATTAGATCAACAGCTAAATTTCTCTGAAAAACAGTCCAGTGACGTTTACCTCCCACCATTTTACTTAAAAAAACATGAAACCTTTTTTTTATACATAATTTTATTTTTTTACTACAAAAAAACAGTTTTTTGTTATGCAGTTTCATTAATTGTATAAAAATTTGCTAAAATATTTCAACAAATTTCACATAAAATTAATTAAACTTACCTAAATATCGCTTGGTCGGATAATTTTTTTACAAGCCTATTCAATACTAAGTTTCTCTTAGGACAAATAATAAACCAACTGAAGCATGAATCAAAAAATATGAACGCTAAATAATATACTATTCCCAATAGAATTAAAATGACAGACAAAGTAAGTATCGCTATTCATTGTTTTTAGTATAATTTAGAGCGTAAACATTTTTTTTTGGGAAAAACTTGTTTGGTCGGATAATTTTTTGAGACACTGTATATATATATATATATATATATATATATATATATATATATATATATATATATATATATATATATATATATATATAGGCCCCATCTACCAAGTGCCGCCCTAGGCCCCAAAACATGTTGGTACGCCACTGGTTTGTACCATAGGTATTACATGCCTCAAGGTCTTAACAAGATCACGATTCATGAGCCAGAAATGATGGAAAGTGTAGTTTTGCTAATAAGTCTATTTTCATGAAAAAGCTCAAGAAAAAATAAAGAATTTAAGTGTTAAAATCATTTGCCTAAAGTTTCAAGAATGAAGAAAAATGAAGGTCTGATCCAGTTATTTCACCCTTGAGAAAGTCTGAATCTTTAATAAATAATAAAAAAAAAATTTCTGTTGTTGAACTTTTTATTTACAAGAAATAATATAAAATGAATTTTTAACTTTATGATATAATTTTTTTTTTTGTAACTTTACTTTTTAAATGGGTTTTAAGGTTTTAGTAATAAGTATATTAGATACGCACTTAATATTAGTTTTTAATGGTTTGTATTTTTAAATTGTAGCAATTTTAGTAACAAAATGCGATTTTGTTCTGCAATTTGTCTAAAGAGCATTTACCTATTTAATTGTAATATCTGTATTTAAGTCATACTTGACAAATTTAAACCTCGATCATTAAAATTTTTAATTCTTGTACATTTTGTTGCGTCTAACCTTCTTTCGTGTATTTTTTAAATATGGCTTTATAATTTTACGGGAAAAGTTTTTTTCAACGTCAGTTTAATCCACTACTTTAGCGGGAAAATTAAAAGTAAACAAAATGAACATTCCTCCCCTGCATGTTTGTCATTCTGTAAGTTTTTCTATAATACTGCGGCGTCCCCTATTTGTCAAAATGATCTCAGCAATTTAATGTTAAGAATATACAACTATATATGATGCCCTAGCCCTTATATATATGTGTATATATATATATATATATATATATATATATATATATATATATATATATATATATATATATATATATATATATATATATATATATATATATATATATATATATATATATATACACACATAATGTTAGAAGATATTGCTAAATAATGTTAGAAGATATTGCTTACAGTAAATGTTGTTAATTTTTGCTTACTAGCAGTTAGGTTTTTTTTTTTTTTTTTACAAATATCAGTAATTTTTAACCATTAAGTAAATTTTTTTTCTTTTGTATACTTTAAGATAATCTTTAGACTATTTATCTTTCAGTTAACACATGAGAATGAAAAGCTGCAAAGCAAGTATCGAAAGTTAACTTTTAAATACAAACAGTTACAAAAAGATTTTAATGAACTAAAAGCTCAACAGGAAAAGAAAGGCAAGCATATTTGTAAAGGTTCTTTTGTTATAAAAACTGCTAAATTTGTCTAACTGCTAAATCTAACTGCTTAATTTAAGTAATTGCATAAATGTTACTATGGATACATAGTAATGTTTCTGCAATTACTTAAATTAAGCAGTTAGACAAATTTAGCAGTTAGATATGCACATACTTTTTTTTAAATTATTATATTATTTATAATAATATAATAATTAATTTAAAAAAAAAGGGTATAATTATTTATATATATATTTCAGAACAAAATAAAAGATTGACCCCTGAGTCACCAGACTTAAATCATATCTAGCTGTATTAAAATAAATTTGAAAGATCTTGACAGAGTTCCAGTTGTAGCCTTAGAAAAGTATTTAAAGAATGTTATTAAATTTTCTTGATGATTTTTTCACATCAGTTTTTAACACAAGTATTTAAAATGTGATCTATCAACCAGGTTATTTTTGAAAAGTGTTGAAAAATCTTATTTTTTAAAGAATGAACTACACATCAGTTATTCTTCAGTCTTTTACTATTTGCATTACTCTTTTTAATTATATTTTTATATTTTAGATTCTGTAACTTCAAATAACATTGACGCTCAAATTCACATAGAGGCAGCAGAGAAAGTTAATGAAAATGGTTCTATTAAAAAGTAACTTCTTTTTTTTTCCTCCTAATTAACATTTGTGTGATAAGTTACATTTCAATTGTGTGATAAGTTACATCTCAATTGTGCGATAAGTTACATCTCAATTGTGTGATAAGTTATTTCAATTGTGTGATAAGTACATTAACAACATAGATAAATCTTATTTTTCAAATTGTTAATTATTAATTTTTTAAATTATGTTTTTCTCAAATTATCAATTATTACTTTCTCAGTTTAAGTATAACACTTGTCAGCAAAAATGAACTTTTTCTTCCTCCCTTTCACTTTGATAGTCGATCACTGTTAATTCAAGGGTGTGAATCCAAATCTGAAATCCAAATTTCTCTATCATACTTGAAAAAAGTACATTTTCAACTATGTTTGTGAAACTGTAACATCAAAATTGTTTTTTCTATCTCACTGATTTTTTCTACCACATCGAATTTTTTTTACCGCATCGAATTTTTTTACCATGCTATTTTCTCAGGAGGCGCATTTGAAACTGATGTTACATAAATTTTCAACTATAGCATTAAAACTGTAGCATCATCAATATGTTTTTCTCTGGAAAAAATGTAATTAACTCATTAATTTGACTATGCTAAATCCATGTCACCTGATATTTTTGTACCATATGCGGTTTTCATAGGTGAAATGTAAAAAATTATAGTTTGGCTAAGGGGATATAAAAGTAGTACAGCTTGATAATAATAAAATTTATGTTTTTTTCAAAATTGATAAAAATCTACACAAGACAAGAAAAAAATAAACACAAAAAATTAAACAAAAATAAAATCAAAGAAATAAGATAAAATATGAAAAATACACTAAAATGCTATAAAATAAATCTCCTGAGGACTTGGGGTGTGGTAAAAAAAATTGAATACTATTCCGGGATTCAGAAAGGTCAAATGATAAAGTCATCATATAGATTTAGCCAAAAAGGCAACAATTTAAATGTCACAACACAAACACAATGAAAAAGAGTTTTTTTTTCAAATTTTGAAGACTTTTTCTGAAAATTAGGTAAATGGTGGAGCAATTTGGTTTACTGATTCAGCATCCTCAAATAAAAAAAATAAAGGAAAGTAAAGGGTTTTGGTGCCAACAAGTGTGATTACTTTTTCAAATTATTAATTATCAATTTCTCAGATTATAAATTATTACTTTCTTAGATTATTAATTTTACACAATGCAGTGAAAATTCAGCTTAAGAAAAAAAATAAAGATAACCACAGCTTAGTTAAAAAACTTGAAAAAGAACAGGTTTATTCTTTTTTTTTTCTTTGAATTTGTTAGATAGATTTTTGATGAATTAGAGTTATCAAAAAAAGCTTGTTTTTTTATCCAGTAGTTTAGGTTATATATTGTGCACTTAGAATATGTCAAATACTATTTTTGACTTTTCTTAAATCACAATGGAGCATTATAGTTTCTGCTACTATTACAAGTCTGTGATTACATCATGGGTCCTATTTTTAGTAAAAACCTGAAATAGAACCCTCATTATATTCAAAGATTTATGATAGTGCTAATACATGTGATATTATTTGACTTCTAATAACAACTTGCTTAATTAAACCTTATAAGTATTAAAACCAACAAGAATTGTTTAATTAAGTATTAAAAATTTAGATGGAGAATGAAAAGTATAGAGACAAGATCATGTGTTTGAATAAAGAAAAAGAAAGCATTAAAAAACAGTTAGAGTTAAAATCTTTACAACTTTCAATACTTTCTTCAAAATTTAAAGACAAGTCTTCTGTAGAAGGTACTTTTTTTCCTTTTTATCACACTTGTCAAAAAATAAAACACAGACTTATCAAATATATTGACAAATGATGTTTAAATTAAAAGAAAACGTTATTAAATAATGAAATTGTTTTTTTGTTGTTTTTTTTTTAAAAAAAACTACATCATCTTTGATGATGGTTTTTTATTTTAGATCAATTTTTATTTTAAACAAAATATACATCATCTTTGATGATGGTTTTTTATTTTAGATCAGCTAAAGAAAATATTTATCTTAAAAAAAGAATTGAGAAAATTACAAGCTGAAAATGTCCGTCTTAAAGGTTTGTTTTACTTTTTCATCAAAAAGTCTTAAGATAAGCATTGTGCCTTTTTTTTCAATATCTCCTATTTCCTGATCCTGCTCCTGCAACTGTGTTTCAAAAGTCAAAATATATATAAGGTAAAAACTGAATTAATGGCCAAAATAAACAAAAGTTTTTTTAAAAAATATTTCATTAAACATTTGTATCATTTTATTTTACATTATTTTTTGAAAGTAATTACAAAACTAACTTTAGTGGTATTTAAGATTCTGTACATTTAAGTGTGCTCAAATTTTAGACATGGGAAATGCTTAGGATTCTTTTTATGCAATACTTTGTAAAATGGAACATCACCTTAATTTAAATACACTGTCAGTCATTTCTTGACTATTTTTCAGGATGCAACAAAAACTCAATAGAATTAGTTTTTTTTTTATGAAATGAACTGATTGATTTAAATGATTTATGATGTATTAGAATTTAATTTGTAAAAAAATGAATTAAATTTATTTAAATTAAGGTAACGATAAATAACTTTTTTTTTTTAAGTTTAAATGTTTTATGGGAAAAATTTTAAAAAAGACTTTATTGTTCATTATTTATGAAAAATAAAATGAAAAAAAATATTAGAGTAATGTAAAGATAAAGCAGACCAAATTTTAAAATAAACTAAAATATTTAAGCTGGCTTTTTTGTGCAATATTTGCTTAACAAAATGAATATTATGAATAACAAAACAACTCAATTTTTTTATTGAATTTGGAACTAATATAGTAATACTTAAAATATTCAAAATTTGCATGTCATGGTAGTACTTGAATCTCTCAGATGACCAGAATTATCTTAAATGAAATTACAAAAGCAACTAATCTGAAATCTCATAAAAAATTGGTCCTCATTCGCATGCATAATGGATCAATTAGAAAAGTCAGAATATGTTTTCTTTGATATTCTGATGAATCTAAAAACTGTTCCTTTACAGCAACTTTCAATTTTGATTTGAATATATCTGTTCTTTTTTTTTTATCAGAAGTTGCAAAATCCTTAAAGGTGTTGGAAATCATACTAGAGAATATTAAGTAAAAAAGAATAAAAAATATGTGATTATCAATTGAATAAATGCATAATGTTCATCTTTTGGTGGAGAATATTAATATTAAAAGGAGATTCAGAAAGTGAAAATACTAATGTAAGATCTAAAATGAGTCCTTTGTTAAATGCTTACACACTTTTAGATCTTATTTAGATTTGTTAGAGCAATAATTGCACATACAGACATGCTGGTGGATATACATGCTGGTGGGCTGATCAATGCTAGAATTGTTGAAAATGATAAAATTAATCTAAAAGTTCTTTTAATCAGTCATTTTTTATTCAGAAATTATTCAGATAATATTTGTATTTAAAAAAAGGGTAAAATCAATACTTACAGATCATTTTTTAAAAGTCTATTGTTTATGTAAAACCCTAGGCAACCTTTAAGACCATGTAAAAATTTCTGCTTTATACCAATAACATTAATAATATTTTTTAAGCTATTTTAAATTAAAGGTAAAATATAGAAAACTGCTGATACCATGATTTTTAGTTAGAACAATTTAATTTCAAAACCTGCTTCATTATTTGATGCATTATGATTGGGAAAAAGTATAGAAAAATATTTGTGAAAAAGGTTAAAAGTTGTCTGCTAATTTTGGAAAACAGCATTAGTGATTGATTGAAAATTCTTTAACCTGAGATTTATTTCATTAATATGGAGTTAAAGAAAAAGCATTTTAATGCACCAATAAAACTTATAAAGCATAAATTTACTTCTTTATAAAATAAGTGTAATTTTTTTTAGAAGAATTGATGGGTCTTGACCTGGTAAGATTTTCATTTCTTTTTTCATGTGATTCTTTTTTTAAGTACTTTCTTAGTTTTCTTCTCTATATAAATATATGGTTCTCTTTCTAAGGGATTTTTTGAAGAAGTTGAAGATATGAAGTATGCTCTTCAGCAGTCCACCAAATTGAACACACAATATGAGATTGTGATGAAACATCTATGTAAACAGTTTGGATTGAATTATGAAAATACATTAAATGATAATCTACTGAAATAAAAAATATAATCATGACTTTATATCTTTACTTTAAACATTTGGTAAATTTTTTTATTCATATTAAGGATAAACTTAGCTATTTTGTTTCTTTCATTTTGTTTGTTTCATTTTTTTCTTTCATTTATATATATATCAATAACTAAGAAGTTTTAAAATCAGGAAAAGTTAAACAACTAAAATTTATTTCTAAGATATAAGTAGAATGAGTTGTCAATAATATTTTCATAAAAAATGTTATAAAAATAATAAACCTCTTCCTTAAACATAGTAAACAGCCATCCATTGCAGCAGCAAACAATATTTGTAAGCATAAGCATTTGGTTATTTGGTTTTTAATGAATAATAGTAACTAAAGTACCTATTTATATGTCAATCTTTTAAGATTTTCTGAAGTTTATTAAAATAGAGCTCTTCATGTGTTTAAAGCTATGTTTTTTGGTGTGCAGCAAAAGTTTTGGTGTGAAAAGTTTATATTTAGTATATAAATTTGTTTTTAAAAATTTTGGTATAAGATTAAGTTTAACATTTTTAACCAAGTACTACCAAAAGTCTTGGCTTAAAAGAAAATAACACAAGGTTTGGGAAAAATTCAAAAGTTCAATCAACAAATAAGAATATTAACAAATAAACTAAAACTTGTATTTCAAATGAATGATATACAAGTTTGTAGTTTATTTGTATACATTTGTTAAAAAACAACAAAAAAAAAACAAAATGCTGATGCTTACAAATATTGTCTGTTAAAAAATATTTATTAACAATAATAGTTAAATGGCTTTTAAATTTTTAATCCTGTAGTGTTTAAAACTAGTACTTATTCAATTTAAAAATTTCATTCTGCTTTCTATAAAAATTATATACTAGTATAATGCAATCTGCTGACATTAATACAAGAAGACGTGACCTTTTAGGAAAAACTTATCTACATTACCTTGTTAAAAATTACCTTGCAATTATCAGTTATTTGATCTTGCATTGTTCACTTCCAACAGTATGGTACTACATTTAATAGCATTTTTATGTTTTTTTGTTTGAAGAATTTTGAAGTTTAGGAATTATTATATCATCACTAATTAATAAAAGCAATTCTATCTAATAAAAGGTATTAACAATTTAAATTACTTTTAATTTTGTCAGCTAAGTTATAATGAGTTTAAACAAACAATGTCAGCTACTATTTCAGTGGTGCATGGGAGGCATCTACTTTTTTGCATTTTCATCTTTATATTTTCAAGTTAGAGGTATGTTGGATTTTATTTTTATATCTGAACCTTGTGCAAGTGTTTTAAATGTTGCTGCTGCTGCCTGCTGTATACTGCTGTTTAAATTTGTGGTGTCATGTTATTGTTTATTATGATACTGTAACTTATCTCAACTTTAATCTTTTAATAGTCTTTAAAATAAAGTTTTCCAAAAGTAATCATACTCAACATTTATAAAAACTTTTTTAAAAATTTTTGATTTACAACCTTTTAACCTCCCAAATTAAAAACTCTTTGGATGTTTAATACCTGGGTTGTGTTACAGTTTAAATTGAATTTGTTGTTTGAAAAGTGAGTAAGGTTGAATATGCTTGGTACTCCCATATTTTATGGGTATTTTGAGATTTTCATTGATTGTGGGAATGAATATTGCACATCATTTCAAAGAAAAATTAAGATGCTAACACAAAATAACTTGCAAAATTGCTCTAATAAACTTTAATTTATGCAGAGAATCTGTGTGTTAGTTTTTTTTTGTAAACTTTGGTGTGTTTTAAAATTTTAAAATAATCTAGGATTGTATGGTCCAGATGGTCTTTTGCCTGCTCATCTGCAACTTAAAAGTGAGTTTTTTGGAGGAAAAATGTTATTTTCTCTAAAGTTTATAATATTGAACCATTTTTTAGATTATTTTCTGATTTGTTTTTAAATTAAATTTTAAATTAAAGGTTTGTTTGAGCTCACTCACTATCAATTAAATTTCTTTTTTTTTTTGTTTCTCTTTTCTTTACATTTATTAATTTGTCAGATAAAAAAGCCTTAACAATTAAGTAAGAAATTATTTTTAAAAAAATCAAAATAAAAGTTTATAATTTAAGTAACCTATGTCCTAATTTATTTAAATCAAATTGTCTAAATTAGCTAAATTATCGCAGGTGAAACCAATTTGCTGGAAAAATTTAAAACCAAGTTCACTATCCTATGGTTGGCTCCCTATCTAAATCTAGATGTTGCAAGTGCAATGGAATTTTTTTGCATAGTTGGTGCATTTTTATCAGCAGGAGCTATTAGCTTTGAAAGAATTCGAAATCGTATAGTTTTCTTTATGTTATGGGTGCTGTATTTTTCTTTGTACCAGGTGAAGTTTTTTTTTATCCAAGTTCAAAGTATAGTGATTTTAAATCTTAAGAAGAATTAAATAAAAGCTTTTTGATCTTAAAAGTGAACCAAGATTTAGTTTTTTCAATTTAATTTCAACTTTTTTTTTTTTGCTTAAAATTCTTTGGTTTTTTTTTTTTTTTTTTTTAATCGATAAACATTTAACCAATGATAATTTTTGTTATAAGTTATCTAAAGAAAACATCTGATGATTGAAACAAATAAACTAAATATATTTTTAAAATGCTTGATGAAAGAACAATTATATTTAACAGCATATTAGTTAGAACCATGTTTATTTTATTTTTAAAGATATATTGTTCACTGCCCATCATGTTGATCAACTTGCAATAATAATGCCAGAAAATTCTGAAAAAGTCAATATAGGATTAAAGCCATCATTAATACATCATTAAAACAAGTATCAATATTTGTAAAAAGAATTCTGTTTTGATTTATGAATATTAAGGCATTTTTTTTATAGGTTGGAAATGTTTTAAAAATAAGAATTTATGGATTTTTTTTTCTGTCTATTGTTCCTTAAGCTTATTTTTTATTAAAAGAATTAATTATCCTGATTTCAGAACATCACTTCTGATGACTTTAGAACTTCCCTTTTCGTGAAGAAATTCTGAAGTTCTCAGAAGTGATGTTCTGAAAACAGGATAATATTTACATTTATCTTACCTAATGATGATAAAAATTGAATTATAAAATATTATCCACTAATCATTCTTCTTTTCTCTAAAAACTGCATGTTCAAAACATGAAATCGAGTTTGAGAACCTTGGACTTTTCAGAAACTTGAGATCAAATATTTCCTAAAAAAAAAGATGCATCTTTTTCTTTCTGAAAGCAAGACACAGGTAAGTTAGTTGAATTACTTGCAGTTACAACGTTAGAGGTTTCATTTTGTTGACGCAGATGAGTTATTTGAATGTACTTCTGTGACATTGTGACTCTTAGGATAATTAACCCAAAAAACAAAAAATGAAAAAATCTTATTAATTCATGTTTAAAATTTCTGGTTTTTGTTTGCAATTAATAATAAAACTACATTTTTACTGACTTTATGTTAAAACCACTTTCCTCTGTTACTTCATTTGTTTTTAAGAGTGTATATTGCTAAAAAGGTACATTATTGTAACCACATTGGTTATATCATGCCCATACATGTAGGTCATAAAATCAGCAAATATTATGTAATATAACATAATTTTCTTCACTTTCTCCATTGAAGCCAGGCTTTCTGCATTGCAGCCAGTGTATGGATTAAATCAATTTCTAATTTGAGAAAAAGGTTTCAGTTGAAGTAAATTATTTATGACAAAAAGCTGATCCATTAATACCAAATATTAATGATAAGAGAGGATTATTAATGAATAGAAGAGAGCAGTTGGACAGCTTTTAAACAAGAATTTGCTAATTAATCGATTATTGATAAAATTACATATTTGATATATCAATATGTAAATGTCCCATCAAATCCCATCAAATTGTATGACTTCCAGCAGAAGTTTTACATGACATGCAAATGTTTTACAGTAAAGAGATAGATAAGAGAGAGATAAGGTAGGAACTAAGAATAAAAATGCAAATAGGAATTGTTGATAAGAAGGAAGCCAATAGATAGAAAAGACATATAGAAAGGAAGAAAAATCAAAGAAAGCTAAGACAAAGAATGGTGAGGGTGCTTTAGCAGTAAGCTCTTTCTATCAAACTGGATAAAAGTCTATGTAACAGAGAGTTCTAAGAGTAAAGATTTAAACTTTTTGTATTTGAATGCTGTTGGATTGGCAGCTATAAGATTTGATTTATCTAATAAAGAAGCTTCAGCAATTTTTACAGCTACATTAAAACCAGCTAAAGATGCAGGTTTACTAATGATAATATTCATATTATAAGCTTTGCCATAGATCATAAAAGGTATTGTGAGATTTAAACATAAAATCACGAAAATTTGTCAAGTTAAACATAATAATATTTTTATGGAAGAGGATATCCAGTGCATATTGTTTGATTGAAGACACTACTAAAAAATTTGTTTTTGATGAGAGCAGTAAACTCTCATCAAAGACAAAGCACTAATAAACTGCTGCACCTGGTACTTTGTATGGAAATTACTTTGCATGGAAAAATTATTTCTGAAAATAAAGTCAGTGATAATATTGAAAAATTACTTATCAAAGTGCAAAGTCTACATATTGTTAAAAATTCCTAATAATTATCTTCAAATGGATTTTATAAATCTTTAACAACAAATAGTTAACTCTATATATTCTTTTCGCAGACTAAAAACCACAGGATTCAGAGACCACTTCCCATCCTATGTTAGCTTTCTCTGGTCAAGACCCAGAATAAGTTAATTCAAAATATTATTATGTCAGCTCTTCTACCTGGAATAGTCATACTAAAGACAAGGCAGAAAGGCATTTTGCAATTAAGACAGAAGTGTAAGATATAGAATAATTCTATTGTTAAAAATCAAGTTGAGCTTGTCAACTGGAAAGATATAAATGAATCTGTTTTGATATGTTTATTAAATCAAGAAGACATAAAACTTCATGATAGTCCTATGTTGGTTCCTCAATTCCTTGTTAATTGTCAAAGGTTTTAGAAGTTTGTTAAAGAAGTTACAAGGGCATCAAAGACTGTTTTTTGATTTGAACAAAGAAATGGTTACTTAAGAGCAAATATGGATCATAGAGACATATTAACAGTAAGTCATTCAAGAAAACAGTTGCTAGATATTTTAGAATAAATATTATTTACTTAAATATTACTAAATATTTGTAATTTTATATAATCAAATGTTTATAAAGGTATGTAATTATATTTAAAAAATTTGAAAATTCTTATAAATATTTATGAAAATGGAAAAGTTTAATAGTTATAAAATCAACTTTATGGGCTAATCTGTATGTTTAAGCCTTGTTTGAAGCATTTGGGGCAAGGATTCAATTCACCTAGAAGGTTTTTAAAATCAATAAAAAACATTTTGCAAAAAAAAAAAAAAAGAAAAGTTTTTGAGGCTGAAAATTGAAAAGTGATTTTTTAAATTTTTCAAGAAAGAACATTTTGTAATCATTCACATATTGTCTAATGCATAAGAAAAATGGCTAAGAAAAGTGACCTCTATATGTTATCTATAAAGATTTTTATCTGTTCAGTACTTGATGCAATGTAGTGATCCTGACAGCACTACACAGGTATACCTGCTCTCTGTCAGGTTGGATGGAGTTTGTTTGTTGAATGATGATAGGAGAGCTTTTAAACAAAAACACTTTGATGAAGGATAGCTATTGATTTTTGATAGACACAGATTAACATTTCACATAAAGTTGTTAGATTGGCATCATCACATAGGTAGAGTTGTAAAAGGTGGAGTTGTTGAATATTAGTTGTACTTGGCAACATACCCTAGTAGTATTTTACAGACACTTGATGTGGGGGGTTTTCAAGACTGTTAAGTCAATTTGGAAAAAATGTTTGATTGAGCTTTTATGAACAGATTTGGTTTTGTGATCTTGATAAGAAGCAATTTTTATAGTTACTGAAGCAATTGGTTGTAAATGGTATATTCTGTAATGCTACTGTTGCTTTTGAAGCCAGTGATATTTATCAGCTTAGTATCTTTGAGTTGGCAAACATCATTGAAACTCTTCTCTAACATCTGAAATAGCAGGGCACAGAAAAGATGATAATCACTTGGAGCAATGTGTGGAGAATATGGTAGGTGGGGCAAGATCTCCCATCTTATCTCTATAAAATTAAAACATGTTGGTTTTTCTGTGTGGTTGCACATTGTTGTGCAGAAAACAAATCTTTTGGTGCTGCGGCCATGTTTGAGTGACTTTCTACCTGAGTCTTTCCAGTTGTTGACAGTTATAGTCAGCTGTTAAGGTGGTGTTAGGAGGAAGAAACATGAAATGTATGATGCTATGTACAACCCACCACACTGACAATATGACTTTCTTTTGGTGAGGATCTGCTGAAGGCTCTGGTTTGTTTGCTCTTCAGTATCAACCCACTCTTGCTTTTATGTGTAGTTTACATAAAGTACCTATTTCTTATCGCCAGTGATTGAGTGATCAAACCAGTCAAAGGATTGTTTTTTTGTAAAGCACATGACCTTGTCATGTTGAGCCTTTTACCAATGAATGAAGATAGTGCAGCACTGATATGTGAGAACATTAGAAGCTATACATTGGCTATTTAGTCTTGGATCATCTTGCACCAGTTTGCGCATCACTTCAAAATCAACTTCAGTTGGATGAGCAGACCTTGGACAATCCTTGAGTTGGAAGTCATTGGAATGAAAACATTGAAATCTTTGACAAGTGCGTTTAGTAATACTGCCTTGGCCTAGGGCTTGCCATTTGTTATGTTTGGCCTCACCAGTGAAATGAGCTGGAGCTCATAAAAGATGCATTATCGAATATGGGATTTCTGATCTGACAGTTTATGTTGAGTGAATCACCTGTAGTCACTTATATAGTTGTGTAGAAATTTCTAGAAAACAATGTTTCTTTGATGCATTAAAACATGTTGGAACATTCTAGAAAATCATAGAACTTCCCATGTTCTACCAAGATCCATTTGTAAAAAAACCTTTTTTTCCAACCCAATAATAAAATAACTTTTAAATTGATTTCTTTGGTCAGAGTATGGATTTTTTAGTTTTTCATATAGTTTAATCAGTAACATTTTCTCATTTTACTAATTTCAATGTTAACTTTTTAAAAAAATTTTAAAATTCTGTGATTTCAATCAGTTTATCCAAAATTTTGAGGTGAGTGTTGGACTTTCTAACCTTGGTACAAATGTGCAAGCTGCTCAAAAATGCACCATTCTAACATGTTTTACCATTATTTTTCAAGTTTTTTTTTCTACTTTAGGACAGCATTTGTGTACCTAGTAAATCTCAAATAAATAACTTTATTCTGTTACATTTTGCAATCAAAAAAAAAAAAAAAAAAAGTTAAGTTGAAACCCTGATGCATTCTATCAAAAGAGGTTTTTATCAGAAAAAAAGTTGATTTTAATCTTAAAGCGGTTAATAACAACAAGAAAAGACTTGATATGGGATGACATCTGAAATGCTTTACTTGACTTGTTGAAAATATGTCAGTGATGAAATGCAGGTAAACAGCAAAATAAGCAAACAGTTTTATTGTACAGTGAAGAAGCATAATCTCAGGGCTACCACTAATTGTGTCAGGTAACATCTCTTCCACTTACCAACTGAAGAAGTCTCTGCTGAGCAATAATAAAAGACCCAAATGCCTCCAAAGGGCCAAGGATCACCAACATCAGGCTGCTGCTGATTAATTAAAGTAAATTAAATGAAATTAGTCTGTTTTAAACCTTTTTATTAGATTGTTACACTTTTCTGATAGGTTTACTAAACATGGGTCGTACAGTCTTTACTACCATTTTTTTGTTCAGCAACCTAGATGACCCTTGACTGAACTATTAGAAACCTTGATATGCTGCTCCAATCTACATTGAAACTGGTTGGCTCTTTGCTTATTATTCAACAATGTTTTTTCTGCTCCAAAACTTGATTGGTACAAGGTAATATAACTATTTTCTGACTGAAGGTCAGCATCTCTAAGAATATGTCAGTTCCATATCAAGTTTTCTCTTGAGTAGTATGATTTGCTTTCTGATTAAAGATTTTTCTTGACAATAAACCATTGAGAGTATGTTAAATATTTTAGTAGGGCTTCAACTTTGCCCCTTCTAAGACTTGAGTCTGTGAACTTGCCCATCAACAAACATCACAGAAAAAAAAAATTATTTAATGATTTAAAATGAAATATAAAGCTGCTAGGTACACTGATACTGTGTTACAGTTATAAACCGCTTGAAAAATAATGAAAAATCATGTTAGTTTGCAAATTTATAAAAAAATTTTTAAAAATCTTACTTCAAAATCTCAAGACATTTGATAAATTGTTACAAAATTTTTGTAATTTTCTTTGATTACAAATATACATTAGCAAACTAAACACTGTTGCTAACTTTATCTTAATGAAAAACTAAAAATGCCATGCATTAACCAAAGAAATCAAAAGGTGATTCTAATACTTTTCACACCACTGTATATCATCGGTTTTGACATTATGGTCTTTTATTCACTATTTTTTCAAAAATATGTTTTGCTTTCAGGAGGAAAAAAATCCTCTTGGTTATGTTTTAGGGAGATATTTTGTTGGCTTAACTGCTCATTAGTGATTCTTTAAATAGTTGTTTGAAGCTTTAAAATTAATGATGTTTTAGTGGGGAGAAGTTAACTGTTTGTTTCTTATTGTAAAATTTTAATTCCAGGTTGGGCAAACATTTATGTGGTTTCAGTGGTATGTTGTTGTTTTTTAATGTGGAAAAAAAAAGTTAGCTAATGTAATTACAAACAATGTAATTGCATTAAGAATAAAAAACATTTAGTTTATGTAATATTATATTTTATAATTAAAAAAATTGAATTTTGCATAGAATTAATAAATATTTTTTAAAATAATTATTAAAATATAAATCACTCAAATATTAAAGTCTTGAGGAAATCTTATCATATAAAGACTTGTATGATGAGTGTCCCTTCTTTAAAATGATTGACTTGATTAAACATTACTTATTTCTTTAGGGATATTCTTTTGTTGGAAACTGGTTTTTTAACAATATTTTTATCACAAAATGTAGCCAATAGAAAATCTATACCTGGGTGAGACATTTAATTATTTAGAAATGTCATCATAAAATCACTGTTAGTTTTCATTTTAAATTACATTTTAATAATTGAATTACCTTTTTTTTATTTGATAGCTTTCATCATGACTTGATATTTTGGTTGCTGAAATGGCTATTGTTTCGACTTATGTTTGCCTCAGGTGTTGTAAAGCTTACCAGCATGTGCCCAGCTTGGTGGTCTCTCACAGCTCTGAATTGGCACTATGAATCTCAGGTATATTTAAAAGAAAGATTGCTTGTATACAAATTTTAATCAGATTATTCATTACCTGTTAAATATAATTAGAGATCACAAAAAATAATAGTTGATCCCCACTTCAAAAAGAGGTTTATGTTTAGTGTATTCCTACTTATTTTGCTTGGTATGCTCACCAGTTGCCAGAATTCTTCCAAAAAATAAGTGTTGTAGCTACGTAAGTTGTAGTTATTAAGTTCTTATCTATATTTATTACTCAGTTTTAAATATTAAGTTTAATTTGTGTTGTTTTTGTTAAAAAATTAATGTGATTTAAATGCTGAGACTTAAATATTTGAAATTGATGTTCCACCATAAAATTCTTTTAAACTTTGTAATTTTTAGGTTTGTCATAGAAATTCCAATTCCTTTTTTTTTCTTTTCTCCACTTCGATTGTTAAGGATATTTGCATTCTACTCTCAGGTAAATCTAAAATAAGTCAAATCCTTTCTCATTCTTAAAATAATTTTTCAAGAAACAGCCTGCATATAATGAATATTTTTGAAGAAATACTGCTTGTAAATAAAGAATATTTTTGGGGTATTCTTTAAAATTTTTTTAAAAATTGTTTTATTATTCTCATAGTTTCTTTTGTAATTATTTTAGATATTGTTTCAAGTGACCATTATTCTTACTGGCAATTACAATTTCTTCAATTTCCTTACTATTGCTCTATGCCTGCCATTATTAGATGACCAGTATATTGATAAACTCACTCCAAAGTTTCTCAGTAAATTTTTCTTTTAGTGATATTTTCTTTTCACTTTTAAAATATTTTGATGTAGTATTTTCAAAAATCATTTCTGGAATAAACTCGTAAAGTTGACTATCTATTTTTAAAAAATGTTTTATAAATTGGCAATACAGCTTTACCTCAGTATCATTTGATGGGAATTGTGTTTTTTAAAAATAAAAAAATATTCCAGCATATGTGAATTTTGTTCAAAGCTGGTAAAATCAGATTAGGAGTTATACTAATATTCCTTATCTGATTTCAAAAATGTTGATTGCTAACTATACTTAATGATATAGTGTATTCTTTCTTTACATTTTGTGCTTTTTTCCCTTTTGTGGATACAAAGTGGTGTCAAAATTTGGGTTGCTACAATAAATGAGAATGAAAAACAGAAAGAATTTAGAATGGATAAATGTCAGAACAAAAGTTACCAGAATTAAAAATACCAAAATTAATGCCATTTGAAAATAAATTTCTGTTTAATAATTTTATGATTTGTATTTTGATTTCATGTGACATTAACTCAAAGTTGCGATTGCAAATCTGCTTTATCTAAGTATTTCTATGCTCCACATTCTTTGAGATGGTTTTACCATTGAATAAAATATTGAATCTGGAAGCAAGATAAATGTAGTTAACTTTATTGCAATAGTAGGGTAATATATTAATTATAGAAATTACCTTTGTAAAAAATCCTTTTTTGCTTCAATTGCAAACTCTAGAAGCGACATTATTTATAAAATGTAGGAGTGACTTTTTTATAAATTCTCCATGGTAGGGGTGGTAGCATCAACAACTAATTAATTTAAAAAAATGAATTGTTAATTGAATAATTTCCAAACAATTAATCAATTAATTTGCTGCTATAAAAATCAAAAAAATTTGCCATTTTTTGCCATTAAATGGAAATTACTTATACTTTTATCTGGTACCACTGAAAAATGTAAACAAATAATACATTTTCAGTGCGGCAGTACAAATAGCCTGGTCGCCATTTAGAATGTTATCTAAAAAAATTTGTTCTGAAGTTTGGAAGCATTTTTTTTATCAAAAAAAAAAAAAAAAAATCAATATTCAAGTGCAAACATTGTTCAATCGAACTTAAATTCCATTCATCACCTTTAAGTTTTTTGTATCATTTAGAACATCTTGAGCACAAACATAAAATTTTGCAAATCAAAATTGGTTCAAAAACTTCAAAAGCTGTACAGCGAAGTTCTGGTGCTTACTTAAATAAAGTAGCTGAAGAGGTATTAGCTTCTTTAACAGCTGTTGATCTTTTTTGCAACTTTGACCAGTAGTAAAGATATTAAAAATGGCTGGAAAGCTCAATGACTAAAATTGAACTTGAAGTAGCATCTGAGTTTGAATCCACTTCTAATCTGGAATTAACAAGGAAAAAAACAAACTAAAGCTGAAGAACTAGCAGAAATTCTATTTCCTAAAACTTCATTAATAGGAGGAGCTAAAAGACTAACTTGTAATTCATCCCTTCAAGAAATTTTGACTTATATGTGAAATGGCAGTACTCGGAAACACTGGAAAAAGCCCATGCTCTTTAGAAAAGATTTACAATCCCATGCTAAGTCTTCCCCCTTTTCTATAGAAATGTTAAGAAGTTTTAGTACCACTGGTTTATTACTAAGTTACGTTTAAATGATGATACTAATATTAACTTCTGTATTTAAGATAATATCTGACAAAAGAGAAATAAAACTTTTATGAGTAGCAATATACTTTTTGTAAATCGTAAAAATTCATTTTTGAAAATGAGCAAAAATTAATCTCAATAATTTAGTTTTGAAGGTAAATTTTAATTACTTGCTTAACAGATAGTGTTACAGAAATCTGTTTAATTTTTTTTTGTTGTAATTATTTTTTTTAAATTTTTTATTTGATGTTTATTTAATGTTGTTGTTTTTTTTTTTAAAAATCTTAAATTTTAAGTTTTAGAAAAAGCATTGAGTTTTATAGAATAATTTTATTTTTATTATATGTAGTCAGTAAAAAAAAGTCTTTGGGTGCTTGTGATATTTTCCTTTTTTTTTTCTTTTTATTTTAAAAAAGAAATCAAGTTCTTAAGTTGTAAACATTTTCTATAAAATATATCTGACAGTTAGCAAATATATCTAACAGTTAGCAATTATAATATATAGTTTTAATCAGTATGATATTGCAATGCACCAATATAATGCAAAAAAGTATTCAGCTGTAATTATATGTTTAATATTAAAAAATCAATAGAAACAAAAATCAATAGAAAATCAATAGAAACAATATTAAAAATAATCAATTTTTTGTTAGATTTCATATTCCTAATTTCTTTCATTTCTCAAACTTTCTTCAGTTGCTGCAGTACAAAATTGACTCATTGTTTGGTAACTTCAGTCAGGATATTATTTAGGTTACTAATATTTTTGATTAAATAAAAAACATCTGTTTAATTTGCTATGGTTTATGATGTTTCCTCTCAAAGCGACCATCTTTTGACTTGATCTTTTGTCTTTTAAAAAAAGCACATCCTGTTCAATTTGCTTTTGGTTTAACAGTAGTCTTTTGCAATCATGCATACAGCTTGTTCATGTTTTAAAAAATGAAAGTAAAGCATGTTCATGTTTTAAAAAATTAAAGTAAAAACATTCTTAAAATTCATTGATTTTTTGATTGGTACAAATTACCAACAATTTTATTGTTTTTTATTTTATTTTATTTTTTTAAGAATATTCAGCCTCAACTGACATGGCTGTGCAGTTAAAAACTTCTAGAATTAGTTCCTTTATATCTGCTTTGCTATCATCCTTTTTTATTTTATCCCTTACCTATTGGACAAAGAAGTTCTTTAACCTGAATTTTCAAAATGGAGAAATAGTTTCAGAAATAGGTTAGTTTTTTGCCTAAACAGAAATCATCTTGAAATTTGAGTTCATTTTCAACTTGATATTGTTTCTAAAATTAACAACATAATCTTTATTAAAGCTTTTAGTAAAAAATCTTTTCTGAAATTTGTTGAAAGTGGCACCATAGTTGGGATTGTTATTGGTGTTGGATGTTTTATGATGCAAGTTATAAAGTGTATATACAGGTAATTCATCAAGAGTGTTAAAAGTTATGAGTAGTGCATTAGTTTTCAAAAAATATGTTCTATTTGATAATAAATATTATTTGCTATATCTTTTTTTAAAAAAGTGTTCATTCAAAAAAAGGTGTCTATATTTCAGATCAGCGTCGCAAGAGGAGAATATGATCAGAAAATGCTTCTCATTATTTAAAGCCTTTGTGTTTATTTTTATTTCAACATGGTTATTTTGTGTCAGCCTAGTATGTGCTTTGTTATTACATTTTATTTACATAGTATGTGCTTTGTTATTACATTTTATTTACATAGTATGTGCTTTGTTATTACATTTTATTTACATAGTATGTGCTTTGTTATTACATTTTATTTACATAGTATTCAGATAAATGGAAATGTGTCTGGTACTAAAATAAATGGAAATGTATATCGGTACTGCAGTATTACAATAAGCAAAGTTTAATTTAAAATATACATCATTAAATAGAGAATTTGAATGTGATATTTTCAAATATTACAGTATTGGACAAAACATGGTGGAAAAACTCAAATTTAGAACAAAAGTTGATCAAAAACTAAAAAGAACTAGTAAAACAATTGTTTAATTAATTTTAAAACAGTTTATTATGTTCTTAACAAAATTTTAAATGTTTGAATCATACTAAGAACAAATCAAAACAAAGCTTTATTTATAAGATTTAATTGTCTTTATTCAATTTACCGTATTCTCTTGTCTCTTTTATCATAACATTACTCTAAAATAATAAAATAGATTTTGGAACGTCTGGCCAATTATTTTTCAATTAAACTAAAAATAGATTTAACTCTTGATATATGGCGTAAATTGCAACTTAAAATGGCTTACAACAAATTAGGAAGTGTTTTACGTGAAAATATTATTAAAGATTTTAAAAGCAGAAACGGTCAAGCTGAAATTTGTAGAAAATATAATATAGCTAAATCGACTGTAAGCAAAACTGTCAAAACATTTTCATCTTGTGACTGCTATAAAACAAACCATCGGGGCAGACATCCAAGAAAAACATCACAAAGACTAGATTGAATAATTGTTAAAGAGCTTTAAAAAGATCCATTTTTGTCATCCACAAAATTAACCGAAAAACTTGAACTACAAATCTCTAATTGCACTGTGTAACAAAGAGCTAGCGAAGCAAAATTGTTTTCTCTAATGCCTGCCAAGAAACCACTAACTTCTTTTAAAAATAGAAAGTTAAGGCTTGTGTTTGCCAAAGCACACCAAAATTGGACTGTAGACCAGTGGAAAAACATACTTTTTAGTGATGAATCAAAATATAACCGTTTTGGAAGCGACAGCAAGAAGCAAGTCTGGAGACCAAAGAACGCTAGATTCAATACTAAATATACCAAGAAGATTGTTAAGCATGGAACGTCTGCTATTGTTTGGGGATGTTTCTCAGCACTAGGAACTGGTCCTATTCACAAAATTAATGGAGTTATGGACCACTTTGTTTAATTATGGACCGCTATGCTGAATGGGAGATGCCCCTAAAATGGATTTTTCAACAGGACAATGATCCCAAACATACTACAAAAATTGTAAAACAAGACAAGAATATCACCATAATGGAGTGGCCTGTACAAAGCCCTGACTCGAATCCCATAAAAAATTTGTGGGAAATAATTGACAATTAGGTTGAGTGTGCAAATGTTAAGACAAGTGAGCAACTATTTGAACAAATCGAGAAGGCCTTGCGAGAGATTGATATGAGAATTGTTGACTCACTAATTGAGACTATGCCTCGAAGAATGAAAGCATTAGTTAAAAGTAAAGAAGTTCCTACCAAATATTAAGTTAGTTTTTGAAGTTTTTTGAAAAATAATAAGTTAATTTTTGAATTTTTTTGAATTTTCAGTCAATTTTTTGAATGTCCACCTTGTTTTGTCTAAAGAAAAATGTAGTTTGTTAGGGAAAATGTGTTTTAAAACTTTTTTAGTAATTTTTATTATGATTCAAAAGTTTTAAGTTTTGATAACAACATAATAAACTACATAAAAAACAATATGTTCAATTGTTTTACTAGTTTTTTTTAGTTTTTGATCAACTTTTGTTCTAAATTTGAGTTTGTCCACCATGTTTTGTCCGATACTGTATATATATTGAAGTTGTTAAGTTATTTGTATTTACAAATGTCATTTTTAATAATACCTTGGTTTTAAAAATATGTAAATATACCTAACTGTTTCACTTTAGGTACCTTACACAGATATTGATCGTAACACACAAGAAAGTCTCTGGCCGATTATACAAAAATGGCATTCCCATAGTGAATATTATCACATTTCAAATAGTTATGGATTATTTAGAAGGTATGTTCATTAATATTAATATTTTAAAATGTTGCTAAATAAATCTTTTAAATAATTCTTTTAAACAATTTTTTTAAATAATTATTTTTACACTACGTTATACTGTAATTACTACTACTAAATTGTTTCTAAATGAGATTTACATATAAATTGTTTTGTTAGCTTTTTTTTACAACCCTTTTTTTTTTTTTGCAAAATTTCGTAAAAAGGTTTGCAAGTAGGATAAATGTAACACTCTGATTTTTTTTTCTTTTAAACATAATATATTTTTGTTGCAATTATTTAAAAAACTTTAATAACAGCAATATTTTAATATTTCTATTAGAATGAGATATACTTAAGGAGGAAAATTTACTAGTTTTATTTTAATAGTTTTTAAATTTGTTTTAAGTACATCAGTATGATGTATAAAATTCTTTTTTACCATCTTTAACTTTTTAGAATGACTGGTGTCGGTGGTCGACCAGAGCTTATTGTGGAAGGATCTAATTATTTAGATAAAGGGTGGAAGGTTAGAAGAATAAACTTTATTTATATGCTTTGAATTTTATTGTTTCAATTTTTTTTAAAAGTGATTTTATTGTTGAATTTGTTAAAAAAAATTGTTTCATCATTTTATTTGTGTAGGAATTTTTTATTTTATTTGATAGGAATTGTCATTTTTTTATTTGATAGGAATTGTCATTTTTTTATAAACCTGGCAACTTAAGTGCACCTTTGCGGTTTGTTGGTAAACTTAAAAGATTTACTCTTACTAATAAAATGTCCTAATTTTTGTTAATAAGGTCAGCACAATTTGTTAACATTCTTGAGACTAAATTGTTAATTTAAAAAAGAGATATTTAAGATTAAAACTTTTAGATGTGATTTAAAAGTTGTTTTTTTTTTCTATTTTATTCTAGCGCCACATCAACCAAGACTTGATTGGCAAATGTGGTTTGCTGCACTTGGATCATATCAGCATAATCCTTGGTTTATCCATCTTATTTATAAGATATTGCATGGTAGTAAAGATGTTATGTCCCTGATGGCACCTTCACCTTTTAATAGTGATCCTCCTAAATATGTACGATCACGCCTCTTTACATATCGTTATACTACTATACAAAGAAATAGTTCAGGGCTCTTCAGCTTCTTGATAGAATCCAGGTGATCATATTTTTAAAATATTTTTTTATATACTCTCCCACTATTAACTTTATTTTGATTCATTAAGACTTCTTTATGTTTCAGTTCTAAATAATATTCACAGCTCTGTGTTTGCTTAAATAATATTCACAATTCTGTGTTTTTTTTAATAATATTCAGCATTTGAGATATTTGACAATAAAGCTTTTTTAATGTTGCAGATAAAACTTTATCTAATATCATGTAAATGCACTATTTTTTACCATATTCACTCAGTCAGTTATACTAGTACTATTTTATTTATTTTTTCTTTGAAACACAAAGCATTCATGAACAGTTTGCATAGCAAATGGAAGCATTTAGTTATCCTAAGTATTTTTGTTTGAGGAATGTAAAAGTGTAAAAACTATAATTTTAGTGGTAGCTCCAATATTTAAATTTTTGTTTATATGCAATAAGTAAATAATAAAGCTTGTTTTCTTTTTTCGACTTTAATTTTTATTGAAAAGTTTCAGCCATTGCTAACAAGGAGAGTTTTTCTAACACATCTAACACTTTAGTGAAAAGCTACTATTTTTTTCTTGTTCTTGATCAATGTTGATTGATCTTTTTCATTTTACATGCAAAAGATCAATGAACATTGGAAATAGTTAAGCTGTCAGTTTATTTTGTACAAAGATGAGATCTTATCTCAGTACATATTTCATATTAAAAATTAAAATGAATTTTTTTTTTTTACGTAGTGAGAAATTTAATCATTATTTTATCATGGTCAAGTTCTTTCAAATAACTTCAAATGCAAAACATAAAGTTATTTGAAAGAGTTTGACCATGATAAATTAATCCCATTTTTTTTATAGCTCACAGTGCATAGGAACATGCTGTTTTTTTTTTTTTTTTTTTGATTATCACTAGAAAAGATTTCCTCATTCAAAAAATGTAAGCGATAACTTTTTTAGTGGGGACCTGGGGTGAAATCACATGTTTTAGGGGAGTGCCCAGGAATTTTGTTGTTCAAGATAGGTAACTAAGAGACATGGGGCATATTCAAATTTCTAGTATGTTGATACTGGTGTCAAATGAAGATGACTTGCGAAATATTAAGGTAGTTTGAGCTAAACCAACCCTGCCCCGACCCCTAACTGCCCCCTTCTTAGAACTTTAAATCTCCTTTAATCATAATTTTTTTTTTTGTTCTATCATAAACTAGATCGAAATTCATCGATAGATGTCAAGTTTCATTAAAAAATCTCTTTTCCTTTAAGATTTATAACCTTGCAAAGCTTAAAATTACCTCCAATTACCCCCTGACATAACTTTAAATGGTCTTAACTATTAAACAAAAATTATTTTTTTTATTAATTTGAAATCTGTTGATGAATTTTGATCTAGTTTAATATAAAATAAGCAAAAAACTGAAAAGGATTTTTAGGAGCCATACTCTAGGGGAGGGCTATTAGGGGTTGAGTAGGGTTTGCTACAATTACTTATTACAGTAAAAAAAAAATTTCTGGTCTTTATGGTTAGATTATGATTGATATTTTAAAGATCAATACCTTAATTTTTTATAAGTCATCCTCATTTGACACCAGTATCAACATACTAGAAATTTGAGTATGCCCCATATCTCTTAGTTACCTATCTTGAACATCAAAACTCCTGGGCACTCCCCTTAAATATGTGACTTCTGCGCAGGTCCCCACTAAAAAAAGTTGTTGTTTACATTTTTTGAATGAGGAAATGTTTTCTAATCATAATCAAAAAAAAAATTTCTGGGGATGTGTTGCAAGGTATTACAGTATGTTCCTATGCACCGTGAGCTAGTATTGTTAAGTAGAATTATGATTATTATTGACCAAATCATAAAAATTTTTCTGTTATTTTTGAACCTGTTACAAAAATTGGTTAAGTTGATTTTTCTATGCTTCCATCCTTATTTTTTGTTTTTTTAGAAAAATAAAGAAATGGTGGCGGAGAGAAATGCTAAAAGAATACACCCCTCCATTGTCAAAAGATGAAAACTCCTTAGTTAGATACATTCGTGACATGGGATGGAGTAACAAGGTATCCAAAACCTTGATACCGAAAATGCAGCACCTCAATCGACCATAGAATAGCATGCAAATTATAAATAAGAATTAAATAATACAAAGTCAAATGTGGCATTGAAACTCTAAAACACTGTTTACATGAGGTCCAGAATGAGATGATGATGATGATGATGATGATGATGATGATGATGATGATGATGATGATGATGATGATGATGATGATGATGATGATGATGATGATGATGATGATGATGATGATGATGATGATGATGATGATGATGATGATGATGTGATCATGATCATGATAATCATGATCATGATCATTATCATCATGATTACACAGATCAGGATTGACGCTTGGATGATAATTTACAGAATTTTATGCCAACCGTTTTAACGAAGAGTTTAAAAGTTCTTAATATTTTAAGTTATAGTTCTGATCTTTAAAAGTTGTTTTTTTTTTTAATTTTTTTTTTTTTTTTTTTTTTAACAGAATGAAGTATTGATGGATGGAGTTCTATTTCGACTCCTTAATATTCTATATGCGAATTCACGAAACATTAGTCCAACAGCTTTTATTTTGCAGTCGTATTTAATTTGTGTTTTTACTTGTGTTATAAAGAATTTTATTTCATAATGGAAAAGAGGAATGTTTTTTTAATGAAGTTGTTTACATTAAATGTGGGAATTAATACTTAGAAGTGTGTTTGCTTGTCGAGCAAACACACTTTTAAGTATTAACTCCCTGCCATCTTCTTCAAAACTCCGAATACCATCAGCCTATGCAGGAGACTTTCAGTTACGCAAAAAGATTTACTTAAAAACTCGATGTATGGAGTTCAACCTTTCAAGGCTTTTCTCAAATCCTTTTTTTTTTTCTTTTTTTTTTTTGCATCTTTTGTTTTCTCTGAAAAACAACAACATTACTTTTCAGTTTAATTGAACAGATCTTTAGAAACATGGAAATCAGGTAATGAAAATCTTTTAAGTAGCTTTTAGACTTTTTTTTCAAATAGCAGCTTGACAGAGTGTGTTTTTCTTAAGGAACTACATATGCTATTTGAAATGAAGAAAAATGAAGTTCTTCTATTGAACTATTACAATGTTACAACTTTATATTACACTTTTACACCTTAAAAAGTACTTTGGGTAAATGTTTAAAGCTTGAATTATACGCATTATCTCCTTTGAGAATTTTTACAAGTCAGTTTATGACATACTAAATAGTCAATTAGTAACCTAAATAAGTAAATATAACAAAAATTCATTAACAATTCGATTCCTAAAGCACCTGCGAGGACTGATGTTCAGAGATAAAGTTGTGATAAGAATCAAACAGGTTAAAAAGATAACTACATTACTCGCTCGAAAGACAAGCAGCCAAAAGAAAGATGGTTAAGAATGTGCAAACGTATCCTAAAGTGTTTCTCTAAGTTAGACGAATTATTTGAAAAGTCAGATTCTAATAGATGACGGATCGCCCCACCCTCCTTGGAACCGTCACTGGTTTTGAGAACTAGGTTGGTGACTTAACAATCAAATAATTTTAAAACGATAATTCGAGTAATTTTAACTTGAAAGTTTAAATTTAAAATCCAAAACATTGTTGAACTATTTGATTCAAACTCAACCGATATCCTTACCAAACATTAAAAGCTTCGCGAAGAAACAAAAAATTAAAATTTTTCCATCCCCTATTTTTACATTAACAAATTAAAAAGGATAAAAAAGTTGTTTTGAAAGTTTAAAATAGAAAATTTAATTCATATTATTAGAGCATACTAAGTATTGATGCCGAAAAAGATTTGAAAGATTGTAGCCGTATATTTTTCTGTAACTATAACACCGTTCAATAGGAAATATGAATGATAATACCAAAGTCCACCGTTCAATAGGAAATATGAATGATAATACCAAAGTCCACCTTCCTTAGTGAAAAAAGCAGGAAAATGTTTTATAGCGTTTTTGTTAAACACATTAAAAAATTTCTTTCGAGTAAATTTGAACGGATCGAGAAAATTTCTCTGCTTTCGATTCAGATCTCTAGTTTAATTGTATAAGTCCTCTTTATTATTGGCACTTAAAGTTTCTGATACAGACACTTCAGAATTATTCATGACGAGAAGGTACAGGAAAGGTTGCTTATGAGCAGATGTTGGCGGATTAACAATAAAAAAAAATAGCAATCTTTAAAATGATCAATAGATGTCTCCATATTCTAGACACTACGAATTTCATTGATTTTTTTTTCCGATACCAGATTAAAGATAAAAATATTAAAAGCAACGAAAAAATATTAAACGTTAATTCAAATTCAAAGATAAAGTGTGTCTAGTTATGTAAATTTTTTTTGCATTAAAAACGAGGCGCCCAAGTTTGAATTATAATTTTTTAAATGTTGTTATAAAATACACGTAAAAATTAAGGTCAATTCGTTAAGCAATCTGTAATGCTTGAAGAATGATTCATAGATTTCTATTGTTAAGCTAAATACTTTTGGACCCAAAAACTTGCAAATTCATATGAAATACTATCTTTCTTAAATCATATTTCACCAATAAAAAAGCTTGACTCCAATTAAAATTGAATCACGAGTATTTTTTTTTTTTCATAATTGTAACTGGTAAATATATCCAACATAAATGTTATTACCAAAATTTTTACTTGTAGGTATAAAAAATGCAAGAAGTTGTGAAATTTATTTCGGTTGAAGCAGAAATAGCAGCTTAAACTATAATAATTGAGACTGGATTAAAAGCATTGAGAAAGAAAATACATTGAAAAGGTAAACCTCACCCAAAAATCTTTTGGCTTTTTTTTTTACGGAAGAAACTTATATGAACTAAATAACCCTCGAGCAGATCAAATAAAAATTGGCAAGACTTGATGGTATAAAACCTTTTTCTGAACATTTTCAGGCAAAAAAAAAAAGATGGGAAAAAGTTAAAAAGCATATTGTATGAGAGGCAGATTTTTTAAAAGATTCGTAGAAAAAAGTGCGTTGCTGCAATTTGAATCCACCAATCCCAATCTTACTGATTAAAATCAGTGAGAGATTAGGAGCGGGTAGCTTCTTGTGAGATAAAAGATTCCATGTCTTGGTTTGCACTGTGATGTCGCAATATTTATTTTAAAACTAAACAAAACACCTTAACAGTCACAATGTGATTCACATCAATGAGTTTGGTTAGGAAAGATCGTCCTCAAGAAGTGAAAATAAATTCAGCATTTCTCTTTAAAATGTTGTATAAATGTTAACTATTCTTAGAGAAAAATTTCCAGTATGTCTAATAAATGAATATTCAAAAATCTTTCAAGAATTTTTTTAACAAACGTTGTGTTTTTCGTTTGAATTTTTAAATTTTCTAAAATTTTGTTACATTTCTGAAGCATTTCCTGAAAAACTTAGTTTGCTATGACAACTGACATCTTAAATACCTTTAAACTTTTTTCGTCGATTGATTTTTTCAGTTTTTATTTATTTTCATTTCATTGAATCTTTTTTTCATGTTGTTTTTCCGGTAATTAAATATATCAAAAAGAAATATTTGCTCGGGTTTTTTTTCCGGATTTGTGTTTAAGTAAATATAAAGAAGAAAAAAAAAAGCAAATTTCTAGTTATGTTAAAAGATCACAAGCTATAAAAAAATCTCCGTCTAGAAATTGATTTAATTACACATTTTTATATTATGCTCAAAATATGGTGATGAAGTGCTTCGGATTTGGAATACCGGATTTGGAAATCGGATTTCGGAATATCAAAATCAAAAGTGAAGAACAACACAATCATTGTAAATCAAAATAAGATATTTTTCTCATAAAAGCCTCAAAGAATACACCGAAAAAGTCCAGGCTTGTAGAAAATCTCTTTATAATAAAACTTGAATCTTAGCTAATCTTATCATTTTTTAGAAACAGCTTGAAACGCTTTGTTACATATTTTTTACAGATATTAAACCTTATCTATGAAAATGACCACACCGCATCGAAATGACACACCGCATCTGCTTTCGAGCTTTCATAAAGGGATATACCTAATGATTAACTTTAGATTGAACTCAACTTTTTATCTAAAGAAATCTTTTTTTATATCGAATTGTGTTGTCGCTATTTTAACCAAAATGCACTTTTTATAAAATCCTTTTAATTGCACATTTGTAAAATTAAATCAAATTTTCAAATAACTTCAGATGTTTTAAATGCAACTAAAATATTTATTGAGCTTCAAACAGTTATTCTAAGTACATCATGCCAGAAAATTGATCGATTTGCAATCAAGAAACAAACATTTAACCGTTGCGCAACGTTTTTAATTTATCTGTTCTTTTCCGCTGTGATCACAAAAGTAGATTTTAGAATGCTTGGTCCCAAGCTCTTTATCGTCGGCTTACTTGAAGGTCTTACAAAACTTTTCAGGAGACAATTAAAACACTCTAAAGCTTTCAATTTTTAGTAAACATAAAAAGTTCTTTTTTTGACGCTAGGGGCGTATTCTGTTTGGTAAATTCTCAAGAAGCTTTGCATCGTAATGCATAAAATGAAAGTTTTCATAAAACTACATTCATTGTCAATTTCTTAGAAAAAGAGAACTTAGAAGGTTTTACAAGCGAGCCGACGTTGTACTTCTCAATGCTACTTTACTTACAATAGTTTTGCATACTGTAAGTAAATGCGAAACCTTATTATTGTAAACAAAGTTTTAAATCATTGATGAAAGCTTCCTTTTGATTAAACAAGACAAAGACTGTTTACATTAAACAATATGTGGAACCACGAAATTATTGTGTCATTTTGAAATGACTTTTAAAAAAACAAATTAGTTAAATGATCTTTCAATATGAAAATGTTGTCTGGGTGGTTCTATGCACTTCTGCATTTAGGTCTTCTAAAGGTATAATAAATATGTTGTTTATAATCTGTATACAATTGTAAAACATACGCTCCAAGAAATATAAAATAAGGAATTTAAAGTTCACTGTTTAAAATTTCGGAATTTTCAGAATTATCGGAATAAAATTCGAATTTCCGATCTGCGCTTTATTTTAAATGTTGAACTTTTGGTATTTTCCGTTATATTCCTCGGAATCATCAGTATTTACAATATTGAATTTACAATATTGAATTTACAATATTGTAAATATTGAATTGAAAAAAAATAGCAATAATAAGTTTTTTTATTTTTTAAAAGTTTTTCGAGAAACAAAATAAACATCAATAATAAAATATAAATCTAATTTCAAAATAAGAACAACTTTTTTTTTTACTATAGGAATTATCATTTAATGATTTTTAGTTTTGCAGTTAGTTTTTATATTTTTTAACGATTTTTAGTTCTGGAGTAATTTCTCTACTCTTTTCATTTCTTTTCCCCTTCAGTATTTATAATCTGCTTGTTTCAATATCTGCAATCTCCTCTAAAGATATCTCTTATGCTTCTTATCTGGATTCTCTAATTGCTTTGTTGCGCACGGAGCTACCCTTTAACAGTTTATCCAGAACATGTCTGCAGTCTTTCACAAATTTCCCCTCAATTGAAAAGTCTTTTAATGGTACCGTGGGTGTGACCTGACAAAGTCCTATACTTTAAGAAAGTCCTAATTAAAGAAATGACAAATTTGGTATTTATAAAATTAACATTTTTGGAAAATAACTTAATTATTTTAACTAGATATCTAGTTAGTTAAAATAACTAAATTTTTCCTCTAAATGTTTATTTTAAATATACAAAATTTTTAATTTCTTAAATTAGGACTTTTTTAAAGCATAGGACTTTGTTAGGTCACACCCACGGTAGTAAGAAAAGGATATTGAAAAAACCTGTTTCATTAAATCATCTGCATTTACACCGATCGGATAAAACTAAAAACGTCTTTAATCCTTTACCACCGACTCACAAAATACCTTGAAACTTTTATTGTTGACGAAAGAAAATATACTTTTACATTGGATTGCGAAACAGCATTTGATTGCAATTTACATTTTAACATCATTGTGCAACAACCAAAGCTAAAAAATCCTGCAGTTGTTTTTCAATTGAGGGTTTTGGAACATTCAAGTTGGATTGATTAAAGTGCTCATACTCTGGTGTATGATCCTTTTAATCAGCTTGACTATTCTCGGCATATAAAATTGCCTTTGATGCCGATTTGCAGTAGTTGGATGTGAACTCGAATAAAATGAGACTTATTTCGTACTTTTTGGCTTTGATCAATTAATGAGATGGCAGTAATCATGATGCCTTTATTATTAGTGAATTTGTTGGGGTGGTACTGATACGTATTTGATTTTTTTTTTTTATTTCTCCTGTTTATTTATAATCGTATCTTTAGTATATAACTCAGTTTTGTAGTAAGTTTTTCTCGTTGAATTTTGTTGCGAGCGTGGTTTAGCACAATCATGTCTACTTTTTATAATCTTAGTAAGTGGTTTTCTCTTTGTTGAATGTTGGAGCAAAATTGTTTGTCGATTAAGCATTAATTGAGCAGAAGATATGTAATATGGTGAGTAACAGCTAATCATATGTTTGGTGTGAACTTCCCATTAGGTGTGAACAAATTTTACATGTAAAAAACATTTTTGTTTTCATTTTTGTTGTGAGTCGAAATTTTCTGCGCAGTTTAACAACTGCTGTTGTTTTTAATCTTTTTAAATCGGCCAGTGAATATGTTACTTTCTACTTGTTTTATTTCTTGTGCTGCAGCAGCGAGCAAGATGGCCTGACCGCGCTTGTTACATATCTTATTTTCGGCGAGACAGAGAGTTTGATGGGATTATAGAATTCCACATTTGTAATATCTTTTACCAAGGAAATTAATACAATCAGAATTGGTGTCGTAAGGTTTGTTTTTTGGTGAATTTTCGACAGCTCTGGTGTTTTCGACGTTTGATTTTGATGGTTCAGCTTTACAAGCTTTTCAAAAGTTTCCATTTTGTTTCTTTAATGTTTCTTGCACAGGTAAATAGTTCTTTCCAGAGTTTTGAAAGAAAATGGCGAAAGCTGTTACCTGTTAAGACAAATCCAAGTCGTAGAAAGCACATTTTACCGCTTGCTCTCTAGCCTAATATACGGAATTGATGTATCGTTTTGTTTTTCTGTTTTGTTTAAAGAAAAAAGATAGTGGCAAGCCTCAGATGGAGTGTAAAATTTAACAACAACAACAAAAAATAACTGCAGGCCGCAGTTTTAAATAAAAAAAAAATTTGCTTTAAATGAAAGGAGTAAAAAGGTTGCTAGTGACGTTTCGGAAGCAATATCAGCGATGGAGTGCAATATTGACATAAAAACTCAAAAAGTTTCACGGTTACAAAAAATTAGGATTAATCTTGATACCGTCACCAAACCACCAAAACCATAATGTTGCCAACAAACCATTTATAGAATTGATGGCTATGAATGCATATTGTGAGGGCGGTATTTTCTTTAGTGCGCCAAGATATGTTTAGTCTATTGTTGGTTATTTTAGAGTGTTCGGTTGTTTATGATTGGGTTGTTGGGTTGCTTTCAGTGTTGTGTGGATGTGTATGGTTCGTGTATGGTTCGTATATGGTTCGTGTATGGTTCGTATATGATTCGTGTATGGTTCGTATATGGTTCGTGTGTGGTTTGTGTAACAATAGACTCTTAGAACTTTAACACTTTATCAGCTTAAACAAAAAGTTTCACAACAAAATCTCAATACAATTAGTAACAATATGATAATTGCAGATAATAATATACAACCAAAAGTCACTTAAAAATATTCTATTACCTTTGGACTCTTGGCCAAAGTGTCTATGTTAGAACTATTCTCCCCTTAAAATCTTTTCTTTCTCATTAAAAAAGTGACTTTTAAGACTTTTAAAAAGTGATCTTTCAAAATCACTTTTTAAGTCTCCGAAAACTTCTTTTTTCAATTATCCCATAAAACCTTTTACCAATATTTCAAAAAATCTCCCCAAAAAAATTCTCTAGATTTTCTCCATAAAAAATTTCTCTCAATAAAAACTTTCTGGAAGATTTTCTCAACAGTTCTATTTCTATGCATCGCGATGTTTCTTAAATCAAGAGTTGTTCAAGCATAGACAGTGGATTTTATCTTATTCTCAAAAACTGGTTTTACCGGCTATCTTTCGATCAGCGTTTGTCTCTGGTCTTGATTTGTTTGTAAAAATCTTAAGATAGTTACAGAATTATCGCAAACCTTACTAATTGAACTTCTATCATTTTATGCAGTTACAATTGAGCCTCTGGTCGTTGTTGCGAAAACGTTGTTAAACTTTAATGGTGTCACTGAATCATTTTCATGCAAATGTAAATGTCTCCACCTAGTTTTTCAACTGTAACGCACTTTTCTTTGATTGAATATGTTATATGCTTGAGTCAAGTAAAATTTAAAGATTATATTTATGATTTGTTTTGTTTCCCTCCTCACATTTATGTTTAAAAATTCAATTGAATTGTTCAAAATTTTAAAAATATTATTTTAAGATTGGCAAAACTACTTTATTCCAGCATATTCTGAAGAGAAATTCTCTAGCTTCATGCCTTACTGTAATCATCTGTATATACTTCTATATGCCACTATATACGTATGAAAAATTAAAAAGCCATTAAAAAAGGAAGTTTGCTGTGTAAAAAGTTCCAATGTACTTTAAGGAAAATAAGATTAGAAAAAGTAAAAGTAAAAAGAATACAAAATAAGAATACAAAACCATCATGATGCATTCAGGAGATGCTGAGACATTAGCTAAAGTTTCTATCATTAGAAAAATTTCTCATTATTCGTTATACTCGGTAATATTGCAGTTTTCAAATAACACGGTTCGAACAAAAAAATTTGTGTAGGGGGAGGAGAAGCAATACCTTACTAGTCCCTTTCGTCGTGACGCCCATAGGGGTGTCCAATTGTCTTAGAATTTATAGTTTTATATGATTTAGAATTCAAGAGGTTTTATTTTTAAAATGCTCTAGAAGTTTATTTCAAGCTTTTACATGTTTACCTCTACAACGTTTTTAACCCATAAGTTAATCTGATTTGTAAATAAGTTTATAGGCTTCTTATAGCGATAGATTTCTTATAGAGATAAATTTATAGGTTTCGTATAGAGATAGATTTAAAGGTTTCTTACAGAGATAAACTTCTTATAGAGATAAATTTATAGGTTTCTTATAGAAACCCATAACTTTATTTACAAATTAGATTAACTGTACGATTTTTTTTAACATGTCATTGTATAAGGACGTGCAATGACGTATTTTATATATTTAAAGCATTATTTTTGATTTCTCATTTTTTCCTTTCAAAAACAGTTTAACGTACTGTCTGGCATTTAAATACGTCAAAACAGAACTGTTGCAAAAATGGTTAGTAATGTAAAAAAATCTCAAGCGGCTCCACAAAATCTATAACATGACGGAATTTGCTTAAGCAATCATTTTCCTCATTAAAAATTTCATTTTACTTTCATGATTTTCGCGACACCAAAAAAAGTTTTAATTGAAAGTTGTTTCAAACAGAAAGAATCTTTAGTTGGAACTAAAAAAAAACTTGTGTAAAGTAAGAAAGCTTCCCGATTCTCTCATATTTGGACTTTTGTTTTTTAAATTTTAGGTCAATATTCTCAACTCAAAATATATATAGGGGAACATGGGGCAAGATTACGAACGTTTTGAAAAGCACTTTTATCTTATTCAATAACTGTTTCAATAAGTAAAACTTTATCAAAAAGTGGAGAAAAAAAATTATTATGCGTCCCATATGTATAAAAAAAACCCATATAAAAATTAAAAATAGCCTGGAAAAAACTCATTAACCAAAGTTATCTCAAACTATTATCTTGCCCCGTATGCGGGGCAAGATGGCGATTTTAAAAAAAGTAAATTCCATTACACCATTACCTTCTCAAATAACACGATATCATAAATTCTAGTTAATAAGATACGTAATACAAACGGTTATGTAATTTTTTAAACAATTAAACTAAATATTTATATAGGGCTATGCAAAAAAAAGTCTACTAATCAGTTTATAGCAAATTCCAACACAACAAAATAAAGCAAATGCAAAACAAAATATTTTAATGCATTATAAAGCGATGTAATAATGACTAAGCTACACAAAAGTTATTACAGTACAGGTTTATGGTAAAACATGTACTTTAGCGAAAGGACAAACGAGTCATCTTGCCCCGTTCATCTTGCCCCTAGGCTACTTAATCTTCAAAACTCAGAACTCTACATAAATAAGTCATCATAACTTAATACTACTTGTGTGGCTTACAAATTGAACAAACTGAATGAGGAATTCTTGCTTACCTTTGGCTGGTGATGTAATGATGAAATAAATCAAAAACAAGTGGATAAATTTTTTTTTCCTTTAATATAGGAAAAATCTTTTTAATAATTATCTTTGACTACGAAAATAATATTTATAAAGAAAGCATAAATAAATCTAGTAGATGTAATCTACTTCCCTCTCACCTACAGTCAGATTTCATATTTAGTTGAGTTTTGAAGATAACAACATGTTTTCATCTTGCCCCATTCGTCATCTTACCCCATGTTCCCCTATCTAATAATTTTATCTAACAAGTCTGAATATTTTATTTAGTAAAGCAATAAAAAACTTTCAGAGTTTTTTTGCGAGCTTTTTACGCATTTTTCCTATTATGTAAAATCATTTATAAATATTAAGCATCGATGTTTGTTTTTTCGATTTTTAACAAATAATAACGAGTAATAATGAATAAAGAACAAACTTGCAAACATATGAAGTAGAGTAACTACGAAAAATTTCAAACTCTTCCGAGAGAGATATTCGATTTTTAAGAGTTTGATGAAAAATACCTCTAATTTATAAGTTTCAAGAAAATCTTCTTTCATTAATTAACTTTTCAATAAGAATGAGCATAAAAGATAAATGTGCAAAAAAAAAATTTTTTTTTTCTATTTAAAAACATAAACAGTTGCTTGGACTTCGTTATTTCTGATACAACAGCTACAACAAACTTGTTGTCATCTTTTTCAGACTTCTAAATGTTCATGAGATTCTTTTGGCTGAAAGTTTTCCTTAGTCAATGTCATGATTGTTTGCTTGACAACAACAATATGGTTGTTCGCTTGAATGTTGATTGAATTCAACTCTGGAGATTGGTTACTTTGAGATTATACGAAATGATAAACCTCACATTGTCTGTGTCTATCAGTTCCAGCAATGCCTTAATGTTCTTGAAGAATTCTGGAACTTCTTCTTTAATTGCAATGATCAACTGGCGCTTGACTTCTGTGTCCCGTGTTATCGAAGTTGTAAGTACTTATGAGGTTTTCTGTTCGGATGTTTCTGTTTGAATGTTTCTGTTTGGATATTTCTGTTTGGATGTTTCTGTTTGGATGTTTCTGTTTGGATGTTTCTGTTTGGATGTTTCTGTTTTGATGCTGGATGTTTCATCTATTCCCTGGAAATCTTTATCAAAAATAATCCTCCGCAATCAATTTCAAGCTTAGCGAGGTGCTTACAAGTAGCACCTCACCAAGCTTGAAATTGATTGTGGAGGATCATATTTGGTTAAATGATCGGTTATTTCTTCCAAATTCTTGCAATAGACACGCCAGTATTCTCAGTCGATGTGTTATATTCCTTAAAACTGCTGACTTTTGACAATGTAAAGAACCCTGAGAGTATTTTTCCTTCAGAAGCATACTATAGATCAAAGTATGGCTTTACCACTTTGTAGCCCGTTGATTTATTAAAGTAGATCAAAATTTTCTTGTTTTGGAGTTAGAATGTACTGTATTGGGTTTTGAAAGCATTGTCCATACTCACTCATGCTTTTATGGTTCTTAGCAAATAGAATTATAACTACTTTTATTAAAAATATTTTTAAATTTAAATTTAAAAATATTAGCCTTCATGATGATTTAATATCAAAACCTAATTATTGAGACTTATGCTTCAAGAATTTTCAATGAAAAATGGGTATTTGTTACCTGGAGTTACCAAAAATAGCTCACCTTTGGTTGCTTGCTTGAGTCTGATGGAACCATGAGGAGATTTGCTTACTGGCAATGAGTGATGGTGTAATCTTTTCAGTTCCAATTAGATCATCTAAAACCAGTGATGTAAGTTTTGATGTCTTATCCCAGTTCTATAAAAGTGAGTCAAACATTTTGTCTTTCGATTTATTCTGTTTGTTTTCAAATTTTTTCATTTAGTTTTCTAATCTTGAAAATTAAACACTCATAGTTTATTTCGAGTGTGTAGTTTTATCTGGGTAGAGCTAAAATTGAACAATGCAGGCAATAAAACTTTTTGATCAAGTTTCGGAGCAACTTTCGACAGTTGTCACAAACTCCTCTTGGAACCTTTTCATTATTAAAATCTAATTCCACGAGTTTTTACATTCTTTCAAATGTTGTAAGTTCTCGTTTCCATTTTTGCAAGCATAAAAAACAAAGTTTTTGCGGCAATCTTCATAATTTTTATTGGCATTTTTCAATATTGTGATGTGAAGTACACAATGAAAGAGATTACAACAGTTTTGTAAACAGGTTTGAAAACAGATTTGAAAACAAACTGGATAATCCAATTTTAAAATTAAGGAATCAAAAAAGAGGCCTAATTACAATTTAAATGTTGTATCATGTAATAATTTATTTTTGTGTAGTTAAAAATAATTACTAAACTGCAGGTGAGTGATTTTGCTTCATTTATATCATTCTTTTTTGAAAATTGGTACTTAATGAACACAAAGCTATGATTAAGCACCTTTTTTGTTGATGTTTTTCATCAAAATCTCAAAAATGATATCTTTTTCTCGAACTAATTTAAAAACTTTTACATTTTGCGTCACTCTACCATATTTGTAAATTCATACCTCTGAAGGGTTTCTTGAGTAACGCCGTTAAACCTATTTTTACAAAACGTGGAACCCCTAGAACACTTTTTATGTGTTTCATCACAGCGGAAAGCACCCGAAGTGTAGATGCAAGTAAACAAATTAAAACGTCCTTATTTTTAATCACAGTTGTACAAGATAGGTTTCACTTTATAGTCAATTAAAGAAATGTCCTAAAATCGTGATAGCTTTATATTAATACTTTTTTCGAAACATCAAAGCCAGTTTTTGGTTTTTAATTAAACGAAGTTTCTTTTAATTCATAAAATTTTTTTTATATTTTTAAATCTTTTTATCTTTTACACTTTCTCCGTCTCCGTCCAGCTCTCCGTCACTCAACTTGAAAAACCATGGGAATAAAAGTAAAAATAGATTTCGTTATTTTTTTTCTGTGTTACACCAGCAATTTATTCTTAATTATGAAATTCGTAGTTTACGAAAAACGTTTATCACTATTGATAAACAATTCTCGTTTATTAACTTTTCGCTGTTGCTAAAATCGAATAATGGGCTCTTGCAGTCGTAACTTTTCAAAATGCTTACATGTTAGCTTTTTTTTTTAATGACACGTTTACATACTGTGAAGCGGGGTGTTTTTCTGCAATTCCTACTTTACATTTAATGGAATGGGGATGGGGTATAGTATTTCGTAAGTCAGGCGGTTGGATTTTTAGGTGTATGGGAAGCCTCTTGGTTTTTTGTAATGGTAGCACTCTGATTTATTATGTTAATATGCATACTTTTCTTTACGTGCAATATTACTCGTTAAAATACTAGTAACAACAATTCTTTTCCTTTAGGTACCGTGTTATCGTTGCCGTGTTATCGTTAATAAAATTTTCTCCACTTTAAATTCGTAAAAACTATTTCTTATGCTCTCCTTTTGTAAAACCAAAACTCCGGTCTACTTCCTTTTCGTAGAACCAAAAAACTCTGTTATCAACTCTTCTTTTCGTAATTTTAAAGCTCTTCACTACTAACCGTAAGGTAGTTATCCATCCATCTCTCTCTCTCCTGCCGTTCTCTTTGTATGCGCTCTTTGTATCCACTCTCCTTTTCTTGAAGCTTTCTCGCTTTTTATATTTTTTAAATTGCTTTGAGCGTTGGCGTCTTTTCATTTTTATTTGTTACAAAGTAAAATATTGAATAATGTTTTTGGGTGGTTGTAGTGCTATAAACAGCATTTTGTTTCACTTAGAATTGAAGACTCCACGGGAAGAAACGGCAGGGTCACATTTTGAAAGTTTCGACTTTTTACACTTTTTAGCTTTACTAACCATAATAGCATATTTTGTATTTGAATTCAAATCAAATAAATGATTTGATGCATATTCAAAGTTTTTCTAAATTTTCCTAAAACTTCGAAACTTATAAAGGTTTAAAAGTTTAATAATGATTTATCTCAAAATGAAAAAATGTGACCCTGCCGTTTCTTCCCGTGGAGTCTTCAATTAGCTTCCTTACAATATAGAGTATAAAAGATAAAAGTAGAAAAATTGCATAAAAAAAATAGGCTCACAAAGTTTTGAATTGAATTCCCTTATATTTTTTTTTCTCTAACCATTTGTTATTCATAACTATTTTATTAATGTTAATTTGATAATATTTTTTAACAGACTGCATAATTTTGCGAGCCTGTCATAATTTTGACAAAATGTGAAATAATAGGTATGAAAGATGGCTCCAGAGTTGCAGGTATGAAGGATTGTTCCAGGATCAGCAACAGAGAAATAGCAAGTAAATTATTATAATAATCTAATTGCTATTTCTCGCACGTTTGTTAACGCAGTTCTCGGAAATTATATATTTGAAAATTAGTGCTATATGAACACAAAGCTATGTTTTTATCAAAATCTTAAAATTGAATCTTTTTCTCGGACGAATTTAAATTTCTTTGATATTTTGTATAGTTACTCTACCATATGTATATTCATACCTCTAAAGGGTTTTCTTTGGAGTTCTCGGAACATACATAATTTCCGGAAATTATAAAATTTCCGGACATAATATAATATCTGGAAATTACATAATTTCCAGAAATTATATAATTTCCGAGAACTGCGTTATTAAACGTGCGAGAAATTCCTAACTTTTAGGTTTTGCTCTGAACTTCCTAAAATAATCCTATAATTATATAATTTCCAAGAACTGCGTCAAAATTAATGTTAGTTCTAGTATGACGTCATGACAACATTTTTGAAAATAAATACAAATTTTGATCAATACTTTTCATTAGTTTTTATTTTAAATAATTTTTGGAAAAAAATCTTCACGCTTCAATTTCTTTAAAACAACTGTATTTCTTGTTTTTTTAATTAGAGCTTGTATTTTAGTTATCCGATTTTTTCCCTCAAACTTTTGTTTGATTGTTTACTCTCTGCTTAAATTCTTAATAATCAAATTCTTAGAAAATAGCTGATACTAAACTGTTAAATATATCTGTAAACATTTGATTATCAAATCTTTTTAGGTTTTGCTCTGAACTTCCTCAAATAATCCTAACTCGTTATTTTATAATGCCCAATAAAATTTGAATTTTTCCTCTAATATACAAAAGTCTAAATGAAGATTTGGCTACACAATTGTAAAATATCAGTTTCCTCTTTATTTTTCAGTGACATGCGAGTGTGAAAAGTTATTGATCTGCTTTAAGTTTTTAAGATTTCTTCAGTAAAAAGTTTCTTACAGATACTGTTAAAGAATTGTGGTTCTCAACAACATCAATGTTTTTTTCTTTTGCTATAATGATGATGTATCAGCAGAGATAGCAGTTCAGTAACCAAAATCGTTTTTGCCTAAAAATAAAAGTTACCATAGGAAAACATTTTCCTCTTCTTGAAATTTCAATCTTTAGATCGTTGCATCAAATGTAATTTTCGAACTGCTACTTAAAAGATTTGATAACAAAAATGGTCTTGACTCTGAAGCAGTCTCATGCGACTATGGAAGTTACTGTGACATGCGCTTTGAGATCTGCGTTAAACATGGAGGGGTACCAACAGATCCATGCAATGATAAAGTGGTAACAAATGATTACAACAATCAAAACGTAATTGACTTTACAAAAGATTTAGACCAAACAAAGAATCAAATTCGCCGGGAGTTTAAAGAGCCTTACAAAGTAAGTAAAACTTTGAAAAGTCACAAAAAGCAAAATTTTTAATGATTACTTAATTTAAGAGAGTGTAGTGTATATTTAGAACAAAATTTTTATCAATGTAACAGCTGAAGACGTCGATATTGGTACAAATGACTTAGTGGACGAGTTCCAACATGTATTAAACAACGTTCCTTCACCCAACGGAACGGTGGCAAGATTTCAGAAGTTTACTCGATCAGGGATACATAAATCTGGTTCAAAATTAGAGTATGAAATTAAACTATATTGCTCTCTGAATTACTATGGAAAAGATTGTGCTACTTACTGCAAAGTAGAAAAAGATGAAAACTACGTTTGCAATGACTTAGGTCTGAAAACATGTAAACCATTTTGGTTTGGAAATCTTTGCAACATTTATTGTAAACCGAATGATAAAGAACATTACTCATGTGACAAAAAAACGGGTCAAAAAGTATGTTTAGCTGATTATTATGGAGAAGATTGTCAAGTGTATTGTAACAGCAAAGCTCAAAACTACACCTGCAATAATGTAACAGGCGAAAAACAATGCAAAAAAAACTTATACGGAAAAGATTGCACGACATTTTGCAATGCCACTGCGACTAACTATTACTGTAACCAATCTAACGGAAACATTATCTGTTACAAAGACCACTATGGAAAGTATTGCACATTTTGCAAAAATACTGAGAATAAAGAAAAATTTAAATGCAATACAAGCACTGGTGAAAAAGAATGCTTAAAAAACTTTTACGGAGAACTCTGCACAATATATTGTAATACGTACAACAATACCAGAAACTATATATGTAAACAAGCAACAGGAGAAAAGGAGTGTTTAAAGAATTTTTACGGAGAAAATTGCACAACATATTGCACAACATTAAACGATTCTGTAAATTACAAATGCAACAAAAGTACAGGTGAAAAGGTATGTTTTGACAATTACTATGGTGAGAACTGCACCACCTACTGTAACAATCTTAATGGAAGAGCACACTACGTATGTAACAACGTAACTGGCAGCAAGGAGTGTCTTACAGATTACTACGGAGAGAACTGCACCATCTATTGTACCGCCAACACTGACACAGCAAATTACATTTGCAACGAAATTACAGGTGAAAAGGTATGTTTTGACAGTTACTATGGTGAGAACTGCACCACCTACTGTAACAATCTTAATGGAAGAGCACACTACGTATGTAACAACGTAACTGGCAGCAAGGAGTGTCATACAGATTACTACGGAGAGAACTGCACGATTTACTGCGCCACAAAGAATGACACCGAAAACTACATTTGCAACGAAATTACAGGTGAAAAGGTATGTTTTGACAGTTACTATGGTGAGAACTGCACCACCTACTGTAACAATCTTAATGGAAGAGCACACTACGTATGTAACAACGTAACTGGCAGCAAGGAGTGTCATACAGATTACTACGGAGAGAACTGCACGATTTACTGCGCCACAAAGAATGACACCGAAAACTACATTTGCAACGAAATTACAGGTGAAAAGGTATGTTTTGACAGTTACTATGGTGAGAACTGCACCACCTACTGTAACAATCTTAATGGAAGAGCACACTACGTATGTAACAACGTAACTGGCAGCAAGGAATGTCTTACAGATTACTACGGAGAGAACTGCACGACTTACTGCGCCACAAAGAATGACACCGAAAACTACATTTGCAACGAAATTACAGGTGAAAAGGTATGTTTTGACAGTTACTATGGTGAGAACTGCACCACCTACTGTAACAATCTTAATGGAAGTGCACACTACGTATGTAACAACGTAACTGGCAGCAAGGAGTGTCTTGCAGATTACTACGGAGAGAACTGCACGACTTACTGCGCCACAAAGAATGACACCGAAAACTACATTTGCAACGAAATTACAGGTGAAAAGGTATGTTTTGACAGTTACTATGGTGAGAACTGCACCACCTACTGTAACAATCTTAATGGAAGAGCACACTACGTATGTAACAACGTAACTGGCAGCAAGGAGTGTCTTACAGATTACTACGGAGAGAACTGCACCATCTATTGTACCGCCAACACTGACACAGCAAATTACATTTGCAACGAAATTACAGGTGAAAAGGTATGTTTTGACAGTTACTATGGTGAGAACTGCACCACCTACTGTAACAATCTTAATGGAAGTGCACACTACGTATGTAACAACGTAACTGGCAGCAAGGAGTGTCTTGCAGATTACTACGGAGAGAACTGCACGACTTACTGCGCCACAAAGAATGACACCGAAAACTACATTTGCAACGAAATTACAGGTGAAAAGGTATGTTTTGACAGTTACTATGGTGAGAACTGCACCACCTACTGTAACAATCTTAATGGAAGTGCACACTACGTATGTAACAACGTAACTGGCAGCAAGGAGTGTCTTGCAGATTACTACGGAGAGAACTGCACCATCTATTGTACCGTCAACACTGACACAGCAAATTACATTTGCAACGAAATTACAGGTGAAAAGGTATGTTTTGACAGTTACTATGGTGAGAACTGCACCACCTACTGTAACAATCTTAATGGAAGTGCACACTACGTATGTAACAACGTAACTGGCAGCAAGGAGTGTCTTGCAGATTACTACGGAGAGAACTGCACGACTTACTGCGCCACAAAGAATGACACCGAAAACTACATTTGCAACGAAATTACAGGTGAAAAGGTATGTTTTGACAGTTACTATGGTGAGAACTGCACCACCTACTGTAACAATCTTAATGGAAGAGCACACTACGTATGTAACAACGTAACTGGCAGCAAGGAGTGTCTTACAGATTACTACGGAGAGAACTGCACGACTTACTGCGCCACAAAGAATGACACCGAAAACTACATTTGCAACGAAATTACAGGTGAAAAGGTATGTTTTGACAGTTACTATGGTGAGAACTGCACCACCTACTGTAACAATCTTAATGGAAGAGCACACTACGTATGTAACAACGTAACTGGCAGCAAGGAGTGTCTTACAGATTACTACGGAGAGAACTGCACCATCTATTGTACCGCCAACACTGACACAGCAAATTACATTTGCAACGAAATTACAGGTGAAAAGGTATGTTTTGACAGTTACTATGGTGAGAACTGCACCACCTACTGTAACAATCTTAATGGAAGTGCACACTACGTATGTAACAACGTAACTGGCAGCAAGGAGTGTATTGCAGATTACTACGGAGAGAACTGCACGACTTACTGCGCCACAAAGAATGACACCGAAAACTACATTTGCAACGAAATTACAGGTGAAAAGGTATGTTTTGACAGTTACTATGGTGAGAACTGCACCACCTACTGTAACAATCTTAATGGAAGTGCACACTACGTATGTAACAACGTAACTGGCAGCAAGGAGTGTCTTGCAGATTACTACGGAGAGAACTGCACCATCTATTGTACCGTCAACACTGACACAGCAAATTACATTTGCAACGAAATTACAGGTGAAAAGGTATGTTTTGACAGTTACTATGGTGAGAACTGCACCACCTACTGTAACAATCTTAATGGAAGTGCACACTACGTATGTAACAACGTAACTGGCAGCAAGGAGTGTCTTGCAGATTACTACGGAGAGAACTGCACGACTTACTGCGCCACAAAGAATGACACCGAAAACTACATTTGCAACGAAATTACAGGTGAAAAGGTATGTTTTGACAGTTACTATGGTGAGAACTGCACCACCTACTGTAACAATCTTAATGGAAGAGCACACTACGTATGTAACAACGTAACTGGCAGCAAGGAGTGTCTTACAGATTACTACGGAGAGAACTGCACGACTTACTGCGCCACAAAGAATGACACCGAAAACTACATTTGCAACGAAATTACAGGTGAAAAGGTATGTTTTGACAGTTACTATGGTGAGAACTGCACCACCTACTGTAACAATCTTAATGGAAGTGCACACTACGTATGTAACAACGTAACTGGCAGCAAGGAGTGTCTTGCAGATTACTACGGAGAGAACTGCACGACTTACTGCGCCACAAAGAATGACACCGAAAACTACATTTGCAACGAAATTACAGGTGAAAAGGTATGTTTTGACAGTTACTATGGTGAGAACTGCACCACCTACTGTAACAATCTTAATGGAAGAGCACACTACGTATGTAACAACGTAACTGGCAGCAAGGAGTGTCTTACAGATTACTACGGAGAGAACTGCACCATCTATTGTACCGCCAACACTGACACAGCAAATTACATTTGCAACGAAATTACAGGTGAAAAGGTATGTTTTGACAGTTACTATGGTGAGAACTGCACCACCTACTGTAACAATCTTAATGGAAGTGCACACTACGTATGTAACAACGTAACTGGCAGCAAGGAGTGTCTTGCAGATTACTACGGAGAGAACTGCACGACTTACTGCGCCACAAAGAATGACACCGAAAACTACATTTGCAACGAAATTACAGGTGAAAAGGTATGTTTTGACAGTTACTATGGTGAGAACTGCACCACCTACTGTAACAATCTTAATGGAAGTGCACACTACGTATGTAACAACGTAACTGGCAGCAAGGAGTGTCTTGCAGATTACTACGGAGAGAACTGCACCATCTATTGTACCGTCAACACTGACACAGCAAATTACATTTGCAACGAAATTACAGGTGAAAAGGTATGTTTTGACAGTTACTATGGTGAGAACTGCACCACCTACTGTAACAATCTTAATGGAAGTGCACACTACGTATGTAACAACGTAACTGGCAGCAAGGAGTGTCTTGCAGATTACTACGGAGAGAACTGCACGACTTACTGCGCCACAAAGAATGACACCGAAAACTACATTTGCAACGAAATTACAGGTGAAAAGGTATGTTTTGACAGTTACTATGGTGAGAAATGCACCACCTACTGTAACAATCTTAATGGAAGAGCACACTACGTATGTAACAACGTAACTGGCAGCAAGGAGTGTCTTACAGATTACTACGGAGAGAACTGCACGACTTACTGCGCCACAAAGAATGACACCGAAAACTACATTTGCAACGAAATTACAGGTGAAAAGGTATGTTTTGACAGTTACTATGGTGAGAACTGCACCACCTACTGTAACAATCTTAATGGAAGAGCACACTACGTATGTAACAACGTAACTGGCAGCAAGGAGTGTCTTACAGATTACTACGGAGAGAACTGCACCATCTATTGTACCGCCAACACTGACACAGCAAATTACATTTGCAACGAAATTACAGGTGAAAAGGTATGTTTTGACAGTTACTATGGTGAGAACTGCACCACCTACTGTAACAATCTTAATGGAAGTGCACACTACGTATGTAACAACGTAACTGGCAGCAAGGAGTGTATTGCAGATTACTACGGAGAGAACTGCACGACTTACTGCGCCACAAAGAATGACACCGAAAACTACATTTGCAACGAAATTACAGGTGAAAAGGTATGTTTTGACAGTTACTATGGTGAGAACTGCACCACCTACTGTAACAATCTTAATGGAAGTGCACACTACGTATGTAACAACGTAACTGGCAGCAAGGAGTGTCTTGCAGATTACTACGGAGAGAACTGCACCATCTATTGTACCGTCAACACTGACACAGCAAATTACATTTGCAACGAAATTACAGGTGAAAAGGTATGTTTTGACAGTTACTATGGTGAGAACTGCACCACCTACTGTAACAATCTTAATGGAAGTGCACACTACGTATGTAACAACGTAACTGGCAGCAAGGAGTGTCTTGCAGATTACTACGGAGAGAACTGCACGACTTACTGCGCCACAAAGAATGACACCGAAAACTACATTTGCAACGAAATTACAGGTGAAAAGGTATGTTTTGACAGTTACTATGGTGAGAACTGCACCACCTACTGTAACAATCTTAATGGAAGAGCACACTACGTATGTAACAACGTAACTGGCAGCAAGGAGTGTCTTACAGATTACTACGGAGAGAACTGCACGACTTACTGCGCCACAAAGAATGACACCGAAAACTACATTTGCAACGAAATTACAGGTGAAAAGGTATGTTTTGACAGTTACTATGGTGAGAACTGCACCACCTACTGTAACAATCTTAATGGAAGAGCACACTACGTATGTAACAACGTAACTGGCAGCAAGGAGTGTCTTACAGATTACTACGGAGAGAACTGCACCATCTATTGTACCGCCAACACTGACACAGCAAATTACATTTGCAACGAAATTACAGGTGAAAAGGTATGTTTTGACAGTTACTATGGTGAGAACTGCACCACCTACTGTAACAATCTTAATGGAAGTGCACACTACGTATGTAACAACGTAACTGGCAGCAAGGAGTGTATTGCAGATTACTACGGAGAGAACTGCACGACTTACTGCGCCACAAAGAATGACACCGAAAACTACATTTGCAACGAAATTACAGGTGAAAAGGTATGTTTTGACAGTTACTATGGTGAGAACTGCACCACCTACTGTAACAATCTTAATGGAAGTGCACACTACGTATGTAACAACGTAACTGGCAGCAAGGAGTGTCTTGCAGATTACTACGGAGAGAACTGCACCATCTATTGTACCGTCAACACTGACACAGCAAATTACATTTGCAACGAAATTACAGGTGAAAAGGTATGTTTTGACAGTTACTATGGTGAGAACTGCACCACCTACTGTAACAATCTTAATGGAAGAGCACACTACGTATGTAACAACGTAACTGGCAGCAAGGAGTGTCTTACAGATTACTACGGAGAGAACTGCAACATCTATTGTACCGCCAACACTGACACAGCAAATTACATTTGCAACGAAATTACAGGTGAAAAGGTATGTTTTGACAGTTACTATGGTGAGAACTGCACCACCTACTGTAACAATCTTAATGGAAGAGCACACTACGTATGTAACAACGTAACTGGCAGCAAGGAGTGTCATACAGATTACTACGGAGAGAACTGCACGATTTACTGCGCCACAAAGAATGACACCGAAAACTACATTTGCAACGAAATTACAGGTGAAAAGGCATGTTTTGACAGTTACTATGGTGAGAACTGCACCACCTACTGTAACAATCTTAATGGAAGAGCACACTACGTATGTAACAACGTAACTGGCAGCAAGGAGTGTCTTACAGATTACTACGGAGAGAACTGCACGACTTACTGCGCCACAAAGAATGACACCGAAAACTACATTTGCAACGAAATTACAGGTGAAAAGGTATGTTTCGACAGCTATTATGGCGAGAATTGCACCATTTACTGCAATAACGTTAATGGAAGTGCAAATTATGTTTGTAATAATTTTACGGGGCAACTGGAGTGCGTTAGAAACTATTATGGAGTTAATTGTTCAACCTTTTGTACCCCGAACAATAATAGTTACAAATGCCACAATGTCACTGGTAAAAAGATTTGTTTTGTTCATTTTTATGGGGAGTTTTGTACATATTGTAATGCAAATTTAAGTGATGGTAATTATTCTTGTAATACGACGACCGGTGCAAAAATTTGTAATGAAAACTATTTTGGTAAAGAATGCAATCGTTTTTGTTTACCTAAAAGTACTTTTTTATGCAATAAAGAAGACGGAGAGAAGGTTTGTTTTCCAGATTATTACGGAATCAATTGTGATAAATTTTGCAGCACTTTTAATTTTTCAGTAAGTTATCGTTGTGATAACTTGTCTGGGGATAAGTTGTGTTTTTCTAATTTCTATGGAGAGAATTGTACTTCTTTTTGCACTACTGAAATTAGCAGTAATTTTATGTGCAATAAGTTAACTGGTGAAAAAGTTTGTTTTGAAGGTTGGACAGGTTTGAATTGCGATAAGCAAGCCAGGAATGGGTTTATTAGTTCTACTGGTGGTCTGGTAATGATTATTGCTGTTTCATTTGTGTCACTTCTAATTGCGTCTTTGGTTTTCATTAAACTTAGGTAGGTAATATAAGTAACTAAAAATCTTTGTTACAAGTGGTTCTTATAATTGCAATTTAAGTTCAATAACTCAAAAATTAGCTCAAAAACTCTAAAAATTGCAAAAAATCTTTTTTAGTAGTTTTATTTTTAGAAATAAAAGTTACAAAGACGAATTATACAAACAGTTTTCTGTTCCTGATGTTTATCCGTCTAAAATAGAATTTGTCGGTCAGAGTATGAGTGATATTGAGCTTCGAAACTCTAGACGATTGGGCAGGTAAAGCTTATAAAAAAATCTAACCATCATCAGTACGTAAAATACATAGTATGCTTGGCTATTATGTTAAACATTTATACTTATAAGAATCTAAAATGTATAAGCAATTTTATCCTTTTTACAGTGACGGTGATGAATTAGGCTTTGCTTATGAAAATCCATTATTTGGCGTTGATCCATTAGCTTTAGAATACGATGCTTGATGACACAACTAGCGTTGGGATTTCTTCGTAATAAAGATTTTCTAAGTGAAATTTAGACAATAACGAAAGCCCTGTAGTTATGTAAATAGATGCAAAGATTTAATTTATTTTATTTAACAAAATGTGTTTTTTTTTTTTTTTTTATTTTAATTCTCAAAGTTTGTGTAAAATACAAAATTACGAATAACGTTTACATTTCGTTTTTTTCACTCTGAAATTTCTACAAAAAATTTCTACAAAAGGTTTGAAGTGATTTTCATATTCTGTATTTGTGTTTCTTAATGCAATCATCGATTTGCCCTGATTCATAAGGTTTTCGAGTTTTACAACTAATTCCTTTACTTAGAATCATACAAAAAAAATTTACCTTTATCAAAAGATATTTTTTGATGAAACATACTCCATAGGAGTTTAATTAAGTCCCTTTTAATTCTTTCATCCGCACGCACCAAATGGCAATATTAAGTGGTAGAAATTGCTCGGTTAAAGCGTTTGTCATTTTGTTCCGTTATATTTGCTTCAATGTGATTTCAGAAAAAGGACATCCCAGTAAGTGTATCTTTAGAAAAATATTGAGTTTTTAATTTTTAAAAGCTGATCACAGCTCTGCAATCATCTATCTATAGTCTGAGGATCGATATTTTCCAGAAAGAATAAGTACAAAATGGAACTAATATAGGAAAACATCATGCTGGGAAAGAAAAATCTCAATGCCTGGTATTTAATACAAATATAAAACGTTTCTTTTTTTCATGACGGATACCAAAACATTTTTTCTAGAACAAGGATATTTACATATGCCTCGATGAAAGTGTCATTACGAATAATTACAACTAAAAGGTTAATTCTTTAGAAAAATCACTTTGTAACAGAAACTTACCTAGAAAGTGTTGTGAGTTTCTTATTATTGGAATTAATCTAATTGACAAAAAGTATATGGATGTAATATAGAATTAGAAATACAACCGCATAAACTAGTATATATACATACATACATACATATATATATATATATATATATATATATATATATATATATATATATATATATATATATATATATATATATATATATATAGCTATTTTAAGTTGTATTATTTTCAAATACAATATCTCTTGTTCGTATAAGAGTGCTCAATATTTTGTATAAATAGAGCAATATATATATATATAAAACGAAGAAACAAAATATATATATATATATATGTATATAGAAGATACAGCGATGGATGACAATTTTGTTGGTACCTAAAGTTTTATACCGGCGTACCATCATCAGCCAAAATACATAATCAATTATGTTTTTTGGATTATGTATTTTGGCTTATGATCATGTATTATGTAAAAAGTATAAGTTGTCAAAAGCGGTTGTAAGTCGATTAGTTAATAAATATAAATCCTAAGGAACTCTTGAAACTGAGCGTTTTGGTGGACGACTGAAGAAAAGTACTCTTCATACTGATCGTAAAAAATTATTAGGTACGTAAAAAAATATCTTTTTGCTAGTGCCAGAAATACCATTTGCAAATTGGAACGTAATAGTTCAGAATATTTTGTATGGCGACGTTTGGATGATGTAGCTCTCCATTAACTATAGCTAATGGAGAGCAAATAACTACTTACATTAGCAAAAAAATAAAAAGCACCTTTTGAGTTCACAAGGGCTCACAGAAATTGGACGGCAGAACAGTGGAGACAACTCGCGAGGTTAGAATTATTTTGTTTTATCTCCAAGTTTAAACGTTTGGCGAAAGTTTTTGATTTTTTTCTTAAAGTAAAAATTGTTTAAAATTTTAGCTTTAATTTTTAAAGAAATAATAACTTATACTTTATGTAATTTATGTTTAAACAAATTATCTAGAAAAAAATTTCTAAAATATAGCGTATTTTAAAAGCAATCATTACTTACTAAAATTAATAACTCATTTTCTCCCAACTTTTAAAATAGGAGATTAGGACTAGGACAACTATCCAAAACGCACATCAAAACTCAGATCAAATAAAATCACTGCAATGCAATTGGCCTGCGAATTTCCGACCTAAATCATACTGAGAATTTTCGGAAACAAAGTTTATAAAGTAATTCTGCATGATTGGGTCAGAGATACTAAAGATCAGTATCAGGAACTTCCTGGTTACAAATAAAACTTATCGAGTCTTTGCTTTATAGATGTAATAAGGTTATTAAGAACAAGTGATATTTCATCAATTACTGATCTGATATGCTTTGATATACTTGTTAAAGTTCGTTTAGTTGAAAATAATATTTTTTTTTTTCTGTAGATCGTCCAAGAAGTAGAAGCTTATCCTATATTTTATCTAAATAAATTTTTTTTTTTTCATAATAAAATCAAAATAGTAGCGTAATATGCTTTCATCAATTTCATTGTTTTCCCTTAGTTTTGGTGGTTAGTGGACTGATCTTCAATATGAGAGCCTCAGATTCTTGCATTATAGAAATGCAGTTTAAAAACATAGGTACGATAATTAGTTAGATCAAGTGTTCATTATTAAAAACATGATAACAAATTGATATGAAAAGTGCTCAGATATTTACATATTTCAGAATATAAATTGTTACTCATGGTCTGAAATATGTAAATATGACCTTTCTTAATAAAATATTACCAATAGAAAAACGTTTACAATTTGAATTTCCTATGATGCATTTTATACTAATAACAGCTGCCTAAAAAATAAATCTTTCTAAAGTTTGAACAAACCATCTGAGATAACTCATAGTTACACAAAAACAAACTCATACGACCCAAAAGTATTTAAAGGCCCTATGTAGTAACATCTGGGTAACTATGAAAAAGGCTAGCGTCATCTTCAACGTAAATACCTAGGCCGAACAATTTTTGGTGAAATGGTCTCCGCTTGCAAGCAAATTTTTTGGATAAAGCATTCAATAAATAAGAGCTGTTTGTGTGCTTATGTTTGCAACACTGAATACCGGCCAAGTCTATAGGGTGTGCTTCAGTGTTAAATATATATCCTGAACTTCCCAAGAAACACTTATTGTGAGTATGTTCAGTTATAGGGTCTTCGTTATCACTATATCTGTGAATAAAATTATCTTCGTCGAAGAGCAGATACAAATACTTTGTTGTCTCTGCGAGGAAAAACGACTCCATTCGATCATCCAACTCGTGGGTATTAACATTTTTTATCTGTTTTAAAAATATTTATTAACAAAAGATAAGTTCAATAATAAAATTTCAACAAAAAATATTGCAAGATAATAACCTTCGCAATTACAGCCAATATGCTAAGCAATAGAGAATATTTATTCTAAAATCAAGCCAAAAAACTTACTGTAGCATAGCCACATGGCTTTTTACTAAGTAGTTCGATTGATTCTATTATATCACGTCCAACGTCCAAGAAAAATGGGTCTTTGGTGGCTTGATATAAGTATACAGCGCTCTCAATTAGTTCTACAAAGTAAAACAATCATTGTATATAGTTAAGCATCCTCTCATCATCATGATTGTAACCCTCCTTATTATCATTACCTGGTCTTAAAGGATAGCCTTCCCTTTTAGCATAAGCTTTACTAGTACCAAGTTCATAGAATTCTGGAGTTGCACCGAACTGTCGCCAAATCTGATAATAATTAAAAAAAGTTCTTGAAGCTTCGCCAATTTTTCCTGCAAGTACCTAAACCATCAAGTTACACGTTTTAATAAAAATATAAACTTATTACTACCTAAAACGACACTGAAATATCCAACAATAAACATTTGTCTATTGTCTTTATAAGGTTTTCTTTTTTTAAAAAAAGTATTAAGCTTTTAAATGTTTCAAAACAAAAAAAAAGTTGTTACTTGAACCCCAGGCCAAAAAGCTTCTAAAGACTGAAATATGGGTAGAGTGACTTTGCCACTATCCATATTAACCCACAAATACCAGTCATTGTATTTTAAACGCTTTTTAATACTTGCACTCAACTCTATAAAATTTAAAACATAAGCACATTGAATGTAAAAAAACCTTCTTATAGCATAATAATAATAGGTGCAGAAATAACAAAGAATGAAATTTAAAAAATAACAAAAGAATTAGCCCCGCGCTTTTCATAAAAAATATTGAGATATTCTGAGTTTCTTGAATTTTTAAAACTGCATATATTACATTAAATCGTCTCAAAATATTTCTTTCAATAAACACACAAAACATTTTTACCTTGATACATTTCCATTAATCGAGGATTTGAAAAGAGAGCACTACCTTTCACTAAATATTCGAAGTAAGAATCCACACCTGCGCCAATACCAGAATCTACTGCTGTCCATTCTCCAGTTTGAACATTAATATGGTTGCCAACCTTTTAAGAGAAAATATCCAAAGATTGCAGACTTAGAACTTAGTATGTCTCTATGAGGAATGAAGGTTGCTTGTATTGATGAAATATGGAAAAGTAATATTTTTTTTGAATCAATTGATTTTGTCAACCAAGTTGTCTTAGAACATGTAAAAAATAAAATAAGTAGAGAAGTAAAAAAAAAAAAAAAAGAGCACCAAGCCCACAATTGTAACAGTACATGCAATTAATACCTCTTCTGTTTATGGTAAACTACAATAAGTCTTAACGCAAAAATGGTAAATGTGACCTCAACAATCAGATACCTGATTAAAACAGTAAGAAGAAAAAGCCAACCAGAAGAGGATTATATGATCTTTTAATAATACACATACAAAAAGTAAGCCATTAATATAAAAAAAAAAGGTAATCAAAATGAATACAAAAAAAAAAAAAATTTTATGAAAAACCAAGAAGTTGGGTAAAAAAAGTAAAAATGAAAAAAGAGTTATATAGAAAACTGAAAGAAAGTACCAAAGTACCTTTATAAAAATCTTTTTTTGAATAATATAAAAAAAGGAATAAAACCTAAGTACTTGTAAGTTACAACAATGAAGCTAATAAAATATTTGCTAAAACACAATCATATCTTACCAGACCAATTTTGGATCTTTTTTTCCATAAAGCTTCCAATGCATCTGTTGCTGCATTAATAAAGCGATTATCTCCTAAAATATCAAAATATAGTAATTATTAAAATGATCCAGCTGGTATTTTATTTAGCTATGTTTAGAATTTCACTTATGTGATTCGGATCTTTTTTACTTGTATTTCTCCTCTATAAATTAATACTGACAGTACTGGCAATATGGAAACCAAGATACTGATTTTATAAGCAATTTTTTCTTCTTACAATATTCACATGAAGACAAGATTTTAAAAATAGGAAGCCTTTTTTGGAGGCTTTCTAAAAAACCTGCAGAAAAAAGGCTTTTAGAGTGAATATGACTTGTAAGTAAAGTGCTTTTTGTAGCAAATATTTTTCTAGAACTTTAAATAAGTGCATAACCTGAAAAGCAATGAAAACTTTGATAAAATACTTCCTTAAAATTGTTATTGTGCTTTGTACATTCTAGTTGGTGAATTATCGAAAGTGAAATTTGAAGTACTTAGTCAAGTCTGAATTAATTATTGACACATAAAAACAGTTAGTATTCTAATAGCATAATGAATACATTACAAATCTTAAAAAGGTTTATTCATAACATAATTAGTCTTTGAAACTGTCAATAGTAGATTACTTAGCGCAACAAAAAATTCATGTTAAAAATCTTACCAGTAAGATATGATAAAGATCCAAACTCTAAGATAAAGGTCCCAACACTGGCTGTACAAGTTATTGGGGTTTCACCTTCAGGGACACCATGATCAAAATTAACTGTCCCATAAGGCATACTTGTATTGGTAACAAAAGCTGCATAAATAAAATAAAACAAATTTAAAACAATTTAAATAAAGAATAAATATTTGCCGGTAAAACAAATATGATATTGGGTTGGCTTATTTTTTACAAGAACTTCCTTAGCACTTTTACTTTTTTTTAAGACATGTAAAAGAGATATAAGAACTTTCTTAGCACTTTTACTTTTTTTTTTTAGACTAATAAAAGAGATATAAGTAAGAACTTCACATTGGAGGTAAAAAGAAAATATTTATATTTTTTAGATTCATATTTGATACTTTTGCAATGAAAGAAATGGGTGGACATTCTAAAATCTTTCTTTTGATTTGTCCTAGGTTAGAATTTTTAAGTAAACTTTAGCACACTAAATACTTATATAAAAAAAAAAAATTAGTTTTCTATCAATAATTGGAAATCCTCAGATGCTCAACAATTCTATCTGGCTTACATAATAGTTGAATGTCTAAAATAGCTATTTTCATCCTGCAATTTATTCTTTTTATTCTAATTAATTGTTTACATTTATTATATTTACATATCCATGTCATAGTTGTAGAGATAAGATAAAAACTTGCTAACTTTTTCGAAAAACTATTTGAGCCACATTTTGATTTTTTAAGACCAGATACAAAAATTTTTGAATGCATCTCTCTGTATTTCACAACACTCTGAAGAAGTACAACTTTTTAAATTTGTTGTACCTTGGAAGATCAAGAGAAAAAAATTATCCAAACTTTAAAAATTTTATGTTACTTTATTTTTAAAGAAAATATTTTCAAAAACAAAAAATAACTTTTTGTTGCTACCAGGTAATAGTTTTTCTGCAGCTTGAACAGCCAATCTAAGTAAAGGTCCCTCACAAGGATAGCCTTGCTCAAGTTCAATGCCAGATTTATAAGAAAGAAGATGTGCTGACAGTAATCCGCCAACAACTAAAACAGAAAATGTTATTATTTTATTCATTTTAAAAATATTCTTGCTAAAAAAAAACTTTTCTTCAAAATTGAACAACCTTTTACCTCTAATATTTGTTTCAAATACTGAGACATTTATATCATCTTCAAATGTAATTGTGTCTACAAGCAGCTCAGCAACACGCTTAAATTCTGTCTTATTTCCCATAATCTATTAAAAAAAGACGATAAGATGCATTAAACCCCTATGGAAAATCCTTGGAAAAGTAGAAAGTTAATTTCAGGATCAACAAATCTATTATTAGATAGATTTTTGAATGTATATGTATATTAATATGTACATGTTTCGTAAAAATCATTTAAATACTATTTCTTAACTTTTCTTCTCAGAAACTGGAAGAAAATAGTACTTGACCGAAAGAACATGACAGATTTTAAATTTTTTTGTAAATTTTATTTTGTACAAATAAAATCTTTTAATAAATAAAAGATTTTAACAAAAATTAATGAACTTTACGAATAGAACATTAGCCACGAAATGGGGTTTTTAATACAAAAGGAATTTTGTTTTTGTCATGATTTCTTATAGATTTTATTGATGAATTAAAATTGTTTAATGATCTCTGTTTCTAACAAAAAAAAATGTTAATCTTCTTTAAATCACTAGAGATGTATTGTTGAGTGCAATTAAGCTTTTTAGCTGTTGACTGATGTTGTCCTGATTGTTAAACATCTTCTTCCTTGTACTTTTATTTTTAGAGTATTTCATTTCTAATTAGCAAAATTTTGAAGAATGCAAAAATGGTTCTTTTAAGAACTTTTCATCAAACGACTCTTTTTCATCAAACGACTCTGATAATTTGATCTCTGATGATCCCACTCTTGACAATCTGATCTGAGTTTTACAAAGCTCAGTGCAATTGTTACTAAGAATGTTGATAAAATCAAATCTGATAAAATCAGTATTTGTTGATACAAAATTGATTTTAGAAATTTAGGGAAACTTCTATATTTGTTAGTTGATGTTGAGTTAATTTTTTGTTAACTGATATGGTAATAGTTTTGCTGCTCAAATTTTAAGCTAAAAGTCACAAACCAATAAGATTTGTACCTGTCACTTAAAAATTGACATAGTTTAACCAATTCTCAGCCAGTGCTAAAAATTTCAGAAGTGGTATGCTGAAGAATATTGATTCGTGAAAAACTTTGTGATGTAGTGCATTAGTGCATATATATTATACCTGTAATCAAAGTGTTTTCAATACAATCTTAGATTGGAATCAGAAGTTTCAATTTCCAGAACATTGAGTACATGGAACAGGATAGACTTTTCAGCAAAAATGACAAAAAGCAAAACAAGTATTTCTCCTACCTGTTTTTGAACCATTAAATGTGCTGCAATCAAATCATGTTTTTAGGACTGCTTTGTTAAACATCAAAATATTTTTAACACAATTCAAAATGAAAGTAATTTACATAACAGGTCAGCTATTACATTGCAAGATATTTATGCCTACTCTGAACTGATATAATAGCAATCCAAGAACTTTTGTTTAACTGTATAGGCAATTAAAGTAAAATACTCCACCATTCTCCATAAAGTTTATATGAACTTGGAGTCCTAGTTACTAATGCTAGTATTTTTGGTTAAACCTGTTACTCCGTATAATTTTCTGCAATTTTTTCCCCTACAAAATATTTACAAATCTGCTGTTCTATTTAATGCTTTTAACTCATCACTGTCTGCTATTTATAAGCACTTTAGTGTAAGTGTACTTGCTTCACTTCAGTCATTTATAAAAACTTGTACAACTTTGTGTTCAAACACATAGTTATACAAGCTTTTTTTCACTTTATATCATGGGATAAAAGAAGTATTTCTTATAAAACCCATTTATTTGAGATTTTTGAAACCTTTAGGAGCTGTTGAAAAAGGTTGTTCAAATGTTCAGAAATCTGCTAACAATATAAATGGCTGGTAGAGCTGCAGATTTCTCATCAAATTTTAAGTCCTAGAAACTATAAAGGTAAAACTAGAAAAACTTCTCTTTTTTTCATATTTCATGTAATATAGTGAATGACACTGACAAATATTAAGTAAAATTATGCAGCATTTGCACTTATGTTTAGTGACTGGAAAAAAATTACACATTTCTGTATTAAAAGTAACTTTTTTTTTTTTAGAACTTATGATTTTTTGATGCACCCTATTGAAAAATATCCCACATTGCTCAAGATATTATCTCAAACTTTAAAAAAAATTCTTAATTTTGTTCTCAAAGATGAAAATAACTTACCAACAATGTGTCTAAAGCATCAATGAGGGTTAAAGAATAACTATAACAAATATTTTAATAGAATATTATGACTTTTAATTCAGAAAAAATATATAAAAAAAACAAAACAAAACAAAACAAAAAACAATTAAAAATAACTGTAAATAATATTATAAGCAACTTATTCCCCTCATTTACAAAATTTTTGAGTTTAATATTATAAGCTAAGTACATAACATTTTCAAAAAGGAATATTTATTTAAACTTATTATCACTTTTACATTTATATATTTGACCTATAACATACAGTTACATCATATACTGATCTCAATAAAAAAATTTTTTTTTGGTATGTAGCTTTTTAAGGAATTGCACAATTTTAGAATGATCACCAAAGCTAAAAATGCTGATTTCAAAAAACATACAAGGAGTATCATCTAACAAGGCAAATATTTTACTGCCATTTGTTTGGCAATTTATTTAGTAATTTTTAAATGACAACAGTATTTTTTAAAATGTATATAACACACATATTCCCTGTAGTCTTTAAATGGTTTTCATTTCTGATACAGACTAGAAAAGTAAATATAAGATATCAGAAGCTTGCTAATCCAAGTAACTTTAGTCCTAGCTTTAAGAGATATTAACAGATATTTAATGACTCTTTAAATTTTCCTCTATCCTATAAGATAAAGAAAAGTAAGTTACAGTTAGTGAAGAAATTAGGGAGAAAAGAAACCTCAAGCTACTTTTTTTCCTTTACAAAAAAAATGTGTGAAGTTGAATTCTTGATCATGTATGTTGACCAAGTATACCTCAGCACTTTGCTGTTTCTAAGAATTCGTTGTCCTAAAGTTCAGACCGAATCATGTCTGGAGTTAAAAAAATTTGACAATGCAGACAATGAACCATTTTTAATGTCTAATATAAATAAAAATACAAGCTTGTTTTATAATATTGGTATGGTATATTGGTATGGTATACTGGTATTTTAAAGTTCCAATTGAATGCAACTCAAATTGATGTAACTCAATTGTATTTTCAAATTTTTCAAAGTCTTTTCTTAATTTGCGATTTCTTACTAATATCTCAATTCAAATATAAAGAAAGCTGAAGATATTTTCACAACATTAACAGGAAAGATGTTAAGAAATATGATATTGAAGGTAATGGAAAAATATGATATTGAAGGTAATGGAAAAATGACAATTTAATATTATTTAACATAACTTTATTTTAAACTTTTAAATTTTCTGTAAAATATTTTTTAAAATCAAACTTCCATTTCATTTTGTATGAAATTACTCAACATATTTAGAGGTTCCTACCTAAACCACTGTTAGTAGTTTCTTCAAATAAAAGTTTAAGTGTGTTAAGCTTGGAATAGGAAGATGAAACATTTTTCTGCTCTGTTAAAGAGAGTAGCCAAGAGGGCACATAAATTTCTAAAGTCCTCAAGCTTTTGACCTTAACCAATATGGCGTTATACTATTAATAACTTACTGTATTTGTTATATTTTGTTAAAAATGTAAAAGGAACACACACACACACAGATATATATATATATATATATATATATATATATATATATATATATATATATATATATATATATATATATATATATATATATATATATATGTATGTATGTATATAAGATATAGTAAACATAATGCATATCTACAATATATAAATATATATGTAATATATAAAATGCATATCTAAGAAATATTTATACCCACCTTCCCCATGTATCCTGTCCTGAGCATGATAAGGGTTTTAATTCATCATAAGGGTATGCATTTTGTAAGTAACTATTATACCCATGATAAAACATTTGCTGTGCTTTTTCTCTAAAATTGAATAATTCTAACAAAAAAACTCCATTGCAGCTATTTGAAACAGTATACATATATTAGAAAGCTCAATAACAGTGTGCATATTTTATACCATATAATAAAAAACGACATAAAGTAAGTTACTTGTAATAATTCATGTCTTTTTTGCTCATCCAACACCATACCGGAGAAAAAAACAGCAGTATAAAGAAATAGAATTTGTAAATCATAATTTTAACAGTGTTAAATTGTTAGTGTAGAGAAAATTTTTGTTTAAGCGGTACGTCGTCCTAAAGTTCAGAGCAAATCGTGTCTGAGGTTAAAAAAATTCGACAGGACCTATAAAAGCGTTTCAAAACATTAACTTTTGCTATCTCAATTTTAACCATATTCGGAATCATTTGGAAGAAGTCACGTTAAAGTATTTTTTGACCAAAAGAAACGTGGAATAAAAATGGTAAGGAATCATGTGGAAGGTTCAGAACGGAATCATGTTCGAAAGTGCGCCTTGAAGTGCATTTTCTATATTTTGAAAATTAAGCACGGAGCGACGTTTGGTTTTCAAAATATAGAAAGACCGGGTATTCGGACGTGAAGAAAAGGTGTTCCGAATTTTAGAAACCAATTTCAAACCGGTTTTTTTACGGGAATCCGGAACTTTTAGGTTTAAAAATGGCTTTGAAATTTGGGTTTAAAATTTGGGTTTAAAATTTGTGAGGCTCCACATAAACTTTTGCAAACTATATTTTTTAAAATTGAGATGTTCAATAAATTGGTAGAGTATTTTTGTTTATTAGAACTTTGTATATTAAGAACCTCACCAATGGTAGATAAGCGTACAGCCAAATCGCGAGGTTAGAATTATTTGGTTCTATCACCAATTTTAAAAGTTGGGAGAAAATGAGTTATTAATTTTAGTTAGTAATAATAACTTTTAAAATACGTATTATTTATTTATTTATTTTTTCTAAATAATTTGCTTAAACAAGTTATTTAAAGCATAAATTCTTATTTCTTTAAAAATAAAAGCTAAAACTTTAAACAATTTTTACTTTTAGAAAAAATCAAAAACTTTCTCCCAACATTAAAACTTGGAGATAGAACAAAATAATTCTGACCTAGCGAAATGGCAGTTGCTCTTGTTCTCACATGTAAAAAGGTTTACTGCCTGACGGAAGATACTCCAAATTATTACCCTCTATTTCTCTGCAAAACTTTGGTTTTTACTTTATAAGTGCATTACAGCATCTTTAAACTCACGTCTAGGATGAACCTGGAGCAGCTACTTTTTGTCTTTTTTCATCGAGCATTAGATCAAGAATACACTACGTAGTAGGTAAAGTATCTTGGAGATACTTACCTGCTCCGTACATCAACCATTCTCTTGCCTGGCGCATCAACCATTTTCGTCCATCAACTTTACTATTTTTAAATGCAGCTGTCATCTTCTTAACTGCGGCTAGAATTTTAGTCTAGGCTATTATTTAGCTAACTGTAACCACATCTTTATAAGATTTATTTCTAACCATAGCTGTAGCTTTAACCACAGAGTCATAGCCTTAGTGATAGTCTTAGTTATAGCTATAGCTTGAATCAATTGTTGGTGTTTTTTTTTTAAAGATCTGACAGCAATAAAAATTGACAAGAAAAAAAGATTGATCAATCATAAGCACGCCTATTCTAGACATTTCTATAATCAAAATACTGGTATGTTAAACCTTATCAAATTTAAAAATTCAAACCATTTGTTTAAGTGATTTTTGACATGCCCATATTGGTGACATCTGCCGCCATGGCTTAATCTACAGCTTAAATTGGTGCTCCTGATGTTAAAATATGATTTGAATTACCAACAGAAAACAGGAAGATCAATACAACCAATTTTTCGCTATTTTTTTATAGTACGGGACCACACTTATCCCAATTATGGTTTTCTTGTTCTCTTTTTTTAAAAAGTAAATAAGCAAGCCCCAATATAAGCCAGATGTTATATTTTTAATTTGAACGAAGACGAAGATAATTTACATAATTAATTTAAAAAGTTCGTTTAACTTTTTAAATTAATTATGTAAATTATTTAAGTTTTAAATCTTGCTTCGTATGTGTTTGACTTTATATTTGATAAAAGCCGAATAACATAAAATAATATTTTTATCATGGTTCCACAACATACAATATTATTAAAACATACTTAAAAGTTGGCTAGCATTCAGGGCTTATGTGTATAATTAAAGCAATCAGACTACCAGAAATATTTTAGGTTACGTTGCTTGTTATGGATGAACGTTGCTACATTGAAAAATTTTTAGTCTTTTATGGTCAACCAACTATGTCAAAGTTGAAGATTTTAACTAACTATTTTACTTCTACATCTGTCATAAGGAAATACTTACGGAAACTTCCCTGAGTTTATTGAAGTTGGTGGCAGAGACAGTGTTTTTTAATCAATGATCATATTAGGTGCATTTCCAGCTGCAATTATTGCTAAATCACAATAAGCAATATTGAGAATGTTGTTTTCTATTTGGTCGAAAGTGACACCTAAACTTGAAGTTGATTTAATAAAGTTACAACAAATTTCTAATGCCAAAATCCCAGCACCAAGCACCAAGCACCAAGCATAACAAGTATCAATATAAATTAACACCAAGCACCAAGCACATAACAAGTATTAATATAAATTCAGACTTTACTCAATTTGAAGTTAGCTTTAGTTTTTTTTCTCCGATGAGTTTTCATAGATAACAAAACCTAAGTAAATTTCACAAAATTTTAAATACTTTGTTATACAATTTAAAGAGAAAGTTTTAAATGCTTTGTTAAACAATTTATAGAGAAAATTTTGACTTTACGTGAAATAAACTTTGCCTTTACTGCCTGATATCAAACTTTTCCTGAAATTCTGTTACTTCTCTTTTAAGATTTCCCCTTTCGGTATGGGAAAAATAGCTGGAAGCCAGAAAAGAGATGTTCCATTGACAGTTAGGTGTTTGGCAATTTCATCCCACTTGTTATGTCACATTTTGTTTGTTGTTCCAGGGAAAAGTTGCTCAAAATAAAGCTTTTATTAATGAGAAGCTGCGCAGCATCAGGTTTTGATTATCAGCTAATAATTTCTTTCTCCGGTTTCTGTCTGGCCAGAACCATTACTTTTGGTTCGCTTGGTTGAAGAACTGAAAACAACAGACAAGAAGTATTTTTTTATTGCAATTGAAGCTGACTGCCTAATACAAGTAAGAATAATAAACACATTATTTGTATTCAACCTATGTAAAAGAAGTAAATGTTAGTTAAAATATTTTTAAAGCTCAATTCTTTTATTTTTAAGAAGGTCACAATTAATTTGACACAACACCTCTGTTCGCAGATGTCTAAAGATATTATTTTTATCTTTGCGCATAGAGTTCATAACTGGGTAAACTATGCCTACAGCATTTTTGGAATTCTTTTAGAAGAGCACGTTGAGAATAGCGTAGTTTGGCCAGATGAAACTTTACGCTAAATTTTGGAGTAGTTACTAACATAGGACAAAATTCTTGATTTTTTAAGGATCAACCCCAGAATATGGCACTGTAAGTGACCGCAAATTCATAAAACTATTTTTTTCTTTCACTTGCTCTCTAACGTTTCTTTTATAACTCTAAAATAAGAAGACGTCACGCATCTTGTTTCTACAGGCGGTTCCTTGCTAATAAGCGTCTGCATCTCGTATCGGAATATAAAACAAGACGAAAAGGGACAAAAGTGATTTTTGAATAAATGTTGCAAGACATACCGAGACGAGTCAAAACAAAACAAATTTCAGCTAGACAAAACCAGACGATATATAACAAGACAATCTATTACTACTTTCATTTTAAAATTAGTTCTTAGATATTAGGTACGTGCGTATCTGGGTTTTTACGGCACCGATTTTAAAGACAAAAACTGTGACCTTTTCTTCACAGCGTGCTCGAAGTCGGTGTGGTAATGATGTATTTATTTGTCTTTTTTTTTAGAATTTTTATCAGCTTAGACTTTATTAAAAAAGTAGAATGTTTTATGTTGAAGTTATGGTTTTTTTTACGTGTAATAAATTTTTCAGTTTTTTTTATTGCTAATTAAAATTGTGTTCCTGTTCTGGCACTGCATTGATATTGAAGGCATGTTGGTACATATTTGAAATTTTTCAGTCAACTGTATAGATTTATTTTCTATGTGCCTGCCAAATTTCATCAAAAAATATTCATGACCACATACCGTATTTTTCGACCCAGTGGAGGTACCATTTCCACCTCTTTTAGCGTTACTGTGACTGTTACACTTTATAAAACTGTTTCTGCTATTGTTACTGTTACTTTTTGTTATAAATTCTGTTGTTTTTTTTACAGTTACCAGTGATTTTCATTCGGTTTTAAAATTTCGTTTCTGTTCCGGAGGTGCATTAATATTGAAGGCATGTTGGTACATATTTAAAATTTTACAGGCAACTGTATAGATCTATTTTCTATGTCCCTGCCAAATTTCATCAAAAAGTATTCATGACCACATACCCTATTGTTCCACGCAGTGGAGGTATGTATTTCCACTTCCGTTGCATAGTGTTAGGGGGAGGGGCGGTTTTTGACAGTAGAGAATTCAGTATATTTGTTTTTTTTATTCATTATAATGATATATTTTATTAGAACTGTTATTTATATATTTACCTTTCATTGAAATTCATTAGTAACGATAAAAATAAGGCGAAAATGCTGAGGCTTTTAATGTATTTAAAGATCACCTCCATAAATATATATATATATATATATAATTATTGGAAATATTGCAAAAAAACGCGATATTTTTTTATGCATGTTTTATAAAATTTTATTATAAATTTTGCTATTACAATTTAATCATTAAAAATACTTTGTTTCTTTAACTCGAAACTTTTTTGTTACGTTTTTTAATCGTTTTGCACATTTCACTATGCAAAATCATGCGCAAATTAACAATGATTCTATTACAAAGCTGCCGTTAGCCGAACGCGAGTTTTATACGAAAGTTGCATTTTTCTTAAGAAATGCTTCATAAAAATAATGTTACTTAAATGAGCATAACTTTTTTGTAATGATTCTTTTTTCATAAAGTTTTCACCATTTTATTACAAATTCAGAGCTCTTTCGAACCATATACAAAACTTGAATAAATAAATGGTTTGAAAATTTTACACACGTACCTATAGATATAAAATCTAGGTAGATATTTATTGTAAATCTGGTATTCGTGCTACATATATATATACACTGAGATAAAACTAAGATTCTAACTTACAAATGCAATTAAAACAGGGTTGACAAAACAATTTAAAAATTGGTTAATTAGGGGAAGGGAAGGGAGGTTTAGAATATTACTGTCATTTCAATGTTGCAATATGTCCCCCCTCCCCCCCCCCCCCCCACACACAAAAATTATAATGTAGATTAGGGTATTATGAGCACCTTAAGCGAAAATGGGAACTTTTTAAAAAACTATTATGCTGAACCTAAAGTTTTTGATTATAAACAATCTTAGTGGGTCACTATTCATAATCCACCTTCATTTGTAGGTACCAGAAATATTTTTTTAAATATAGAGATGTTTTTAAAAAACAGCAAGTGCTCATATTACCTAGACCACTTGATAATATAAGCACTTCAAGTTAGTATATGAAAAATGTTAAATTACCCAAAAATAACAATCCAAAACAATACATTTAATGGAGGAGTATCTAAGGTAAAATGACCAAGCATTAATTTTAATATCTAATAAATTAACATGATCTTTTTCTAGACATAAATGTTAAAAGTAATATTTAGTTTGTAGTTACAATACAACAACAAAAAAAGACTTCTGATTACTTGTTTAGTCACATAAAATATTATGTTTATCATAACATAGTAACATAAAATGCTTGTTAACATAACACAAAATAAAAATAGTATAACAACATCACATGTTTTATAATATTTACTTGTTTAATAAAACAAGTCTTTTTATATACATATAAATGCTAAAAGTAACATTTTGTTTGCAGCTGCAACACATAAGAACACTTCTCAGTTTAAGCTTTCTAGTACATGTTTTGCAGTACCAACTCTTGTAATGACTGGATTAGTTCTGTAGTACTTCGAAATTGGTGTACAAAATTTCAAATATCATGCAAAATGTTTGATCTTTATCATTATTTTCTTTGATCATTCAACAGAAGAACGCTTCTAACAGTGCCCCTATTGTGTGCTCCACAATAGGGGCACTTTTAGAAGTGTTCAGTTCTTGATTAGTCACTATAGCTGCTATATAATATTCATTTGTGAAGATGTGATGATTATAAGGATGAATTCCTGATTTACAGAATCCACTTTCAGCTTTACTCACCAAAGCAGCCTTACCATAAGCAGTGCTAAAAAGATTTCCAAATTTAGCCTCAGTTACTGGTCTACCAGGGTATTGGCAATGTCATATCTGTATAAACTGAATTGTATCGTGATTTTAGTGATTTAAAAATGAGATATCTAGAGGCTAGAATTTATGGGTACAATGACTTGGAAGGCCTGATATGATCACATTTTTAGGTGCTTTTAATATTACTTTTACATTTTTTACATGGCTGTCATAACCATCTAATATTAGTAAAGTTGGTGTATTGCAATTGATGGTTGTATAAATTGCAAGAAATGGTCAAACCAGGTATAATAGAGTTCTTTGTTTATCTAACCTTTTTTTTGTTGCAACACCAAGCGCTCCTTGGGGTGCTTGATCTATAAAAGATGGTTTCATGCATGCACAGGTAAAAATCATCATGGGAGGTACATATGGTCCTTCAGCACTCACACAACATAATACTGTAACTATTTTGCCTTTTCAAGATTTTTTATTGCTCCTGCTGAACTCTTTCCTCTCTGAGCAACAACCTTGCCAGGAGTATGACAAACTGAAAATCCACTTTTGAATGGATTAAAGATGTGACATGGTCGACCAAGACTTTTATCTAAATCAGCCCTATTTTTAACTTTATCTTGGTAACGTTTCAATGTCTGTCTTGGCATTCCAGATAATTCTACCGCATACTTCTAACTTCTTCCAAATTTTAATACATCATCAACTGCTTTCTTCAGATTTTCCAAGGACTATTTCGCTCTTGGAAATTTTGATTCATTATTTCTTGGGATAGGAGCGCACTTTGAAAAACAGGCCTTAAGGCGACAAGCTAGGGAGTTTCAAGATAAAATCCAGGATCATGCTCATATTAAGTGCTTGTTTTACCCGGAAATGGTATGATTAAATAGATTGAGCGTAAAATGTTCTCACTTGATAAGTCCACATAGGTTTAGCAAATAAACTTTTTTTTTTTTAAATAAGAAAATGCAAAAAGAACAACTTCAACATAAAAGTTAAGCGACGCAAATCTTTTCATGTGTATCGAAAATATTTTAAAAAACCAAATTATTTATATGCGTTTTAATTAGAAGGCACCCGCTAATAATTCCTAGCGCTGTAAACTAAAAAGACTACTAAATGCAACTACTACATAAAAATCATTACATAAACAACCAACTTCTGGAATTTCATTGAATGCAAAATATAAAACGCGTATGCTCATATTACCTAGATGCTCTTAATACCCCAATCTACTCTAAGTAGAAACAATCATAAGATTGCATTAGAAACAATGACGCACACTCTCTTCAATCGACTAGTTGAATTTATAAACAGATATTAAAAATTTAACAATACATTTTTAACGTCGTTCACTAATTTTCAACTAGGTTTTACAAAAATTTATTAACCAAGTTTCTGATTAACTTTAGTTACATATTTTTAGCTATTTTCTATATTTCATATTGAACTATATTTTATATTTAACGACATTTTATGTTTCACAAGATATTAACCACAACTTTTTGCGTTTCCTTTTTTTTTTGACGATTACATTTATTTGTATGCGCTCGTTTGCTATCAAGCAAAATCCTCTGTTTATCCCGTAACTATGCTTTTCAAATCGAAAATGAATCCGTGTTAACATAACTTAAAAAAGAGCAATCAGTATATTAATGAGGAATCTAGCAAAAGCGAAGAGAGAAGCTCTTTTATACTGTAGAATATTGTCGAATTTATCGTCTATATATATTACGTACTAATGCCATGCCTCCTTTTAAAGTAAACTCAAAGGGTAGCATACATGTAAATAAATATTTGAAACGCTCTAAAGCAAACTCTTTGAATAATAGGGTGAGTTTTTTTTTCTTCTCTCCCCTATTTTTTCTCTATCAATACTATAATATTTATGTATCTCATTTATCAAGATTGAGCTAGCCAAAAAAATGTTAAATGTTCCCAGAGATATACTTTTAATTTACGGGTATAAATATTTTTGGCTGTTTAAAATTTTTTTATGCCTATTTCAAAAGTAATTTTTTTGTTGACTTTTTTTTTACTACTATTGCAGTTATCTCCATCTGCATTTATGGCTGAAATGAAATTATCCACTTATGAGCTTTGGAAGAAAACTTGTGAGATAAAAATGCCAGAAATTATCGAGCTTCTTGATTACTCAGAAGTAACACTGCAAAAGGTTTTTTTTATTTTTGAATAAAAATTTATGGTTTTGTTCAAAAAGCAACTGTTTTATTCAACAAAAAAAAAATGCATTGTATGTATGTATAAGTTGATTTTTTTATTAAATTTTTTACAAAATTAGGTGTTAAAAATCTTTCCTTAGTATGTTGAGCATTTATATTTATCTATGTTTTACACTTTTAAAGCCAGATATCTAAAGGTACATACAAAACATTTTTTTTTGCCTGATGCGATTGTCTCAAGAAAGCAGATTGTGTAAATTCAATAACAAAAGTTTAAAAAAATGACAATGATAAAATTTATTTTTTTCTTTGGCTCTAATCATACTGTTCATTGTGCAGCTTTTTTTTTTCTGAAGTATTAATGCACTTATCACCTAGATTGTTAAGCTTTATAAAAATTTTAACAAGAATCCTGAAAAGATCAGATATAAAATGTTTTTAAAATTACTTTGATATAAATTTTAATATTTTATTGCATGCAATTTTTATTTACAAGATTTTGAGGGTTTTACTAATAAATTTTAAAAGAATCTCATGCTAACAGTCCTCCACATATGAACACAAAAAGTTTTCTTTCTTTAATAATTTTTTTCCATAGTTTTTTGCTTCATCTACTAATTTTTAGTAAAGAATTTTTAAGTTTTTAACAAGGGTTTTCTAGTTTATGCTCATTTTCATATGTCTAAGGTATTTATGAATGGTAAAGTAGATGCTTTTGGAGTGATAGATTGCAAACAAAGTATTGTCATTAAATATTTTTTTAGGCATGTTTTCAGCCATTAAGAAATTAAATGAAGAAAATTTTGACTTATATAAGAACTAACCTAAGTAACACAGTTTAAAGTTGATTTATTTTTAAAAAGGAAACTTGTTCATAAAACAAAATAGTTCTTTTAATCATTTACAATCATTTACAATTAGCTTATTTAAATTTGAGACAGCCAAAATCTGATTATGAATAAATGATAAATCAAATTAAAGACTGAGTTTTAAAATGGCCATTGCAGGTAAAAATGATGCAACTGTTTTCTCCAATTTTAATTTACAGAATTGAAATAAGTTTCTATCTCCAATAATTCAGACCTTTAAATCTAAAATATCAAAAAGTTTTAGAAAAATGCAAAACAAGTTTAAAGCAATAAATTTTTTTAAAGAGGTAAAGTTTGTTAAAGTTACATAGTTTTATATTTTCAGCCATCCACTGTTCCAATGAACTGTCCTCTCTTCCAGCACTTTCCACTTGTGGTAGTTTTTCAAAACTTTAATGCTCATGATGTTTATCAAATTCCCTTGCAGCTGCAAAACAGAGATCAGGTTTTGAATATGTTTATCTTCTTACTAAACACACACTTCTGATTGGTTTGCATAGATTTTACTTTTATAAATGCTAAATACTAGTAAAAAAAAATCTTGTTCAATCATCAGGTTGCTCGCTTTGTCAAGCTTGTTCAGGAAGACTCACCATACTTCACTATAGTTAGTCCGACAGGTGCGAGTAACAAAGTGGCTCCAGGAATGGATATTGTCTATTATATTAAATTTACTCCTCTTGAAAAGAAGGTAATTTTGTTCAATAAGTAGTTTAGTTTCAGTTTTTTTAAAAAACATTGTAATTAAAAATTCTAATAACATGATTAAGCTACTTGAGGTTCAGGTCAAAAATCTTTACCATAGGAAAATGTAAATAATCCTAGGTAGTATGATTAACATTTATTCCATTATTACTCTTGAAATAACCAAATTAGGTAATTTTATTTTATTATATGAGTTTACCATTCCTTTCTAATGCTAAAGTAGAAACAATCTAAGTTTTCAGCAATCAGAAAATGCTGCATACTTAAGAAAATGCAACTTTATTGAATTTGTTAAAATTACATGATAAGCCTTCTTTTCAATTTAACAAATTAGCTTTATCTCTTGCTAACAAATTAGCAAAATTTATTCATGCATGTTCTAGTTTAATTTTTGATTCCATGTCATCTAAATGGAAGGTTTTTTTGAAAGTAACTTTAAAATGTATTTTTTGGATTGTTTTGAAATGTAAGTATAAAGTTTTTCATGAAAAATGAGATGTTTAAGTAATCTTCTATGTACAGAGCAGTACAAGATTTTAACATCATACACAGTGTGCGGCTGGCCTTTTAAACCAGTATTTCATATATGCTCTTGTATGACCCAAGATTTGTTGTCTGTAGGTGGGACCAAGTGACTTTTAAGAGTTTGAGTTTGGTTCTAGTGGCTTTTATTACTTGGATGACTTAAAATTTGTCAAATGAAAGCAAATTTAAAATGCTAAGTCAAAGTGTAACTCAAGCCAGACACAGTGCTTGAGTCAAAAGGTCAAATAGCAACAATAAACATGAAGAGTATGAGCTGTATTGCTCCTTCTGGTATAGGAAAGTATTTTTATAATTTCTAAATTAATATATCTACAAAAGTATCCTCAAACAATTGAATCAACAAATTTAAAATCTTTATGTAATCATTTTTGATTTCTAAATCTTAAACTTAGCACAAAGTACTCATTTGCGTTTTTGAACTTAATAAATAGATAAAAAGGTAATTAATGCGGCTTTTTATGAAAAAACAAAAACAAGATGACCAAAAACTTTTTTCACTGACTGTATGTAAGTGAGAATATTCTTCTTTCTGTAAGGAGTTTAAAAGCTTAAAAAGAATAGAAGTAAGTTGTATTGATAATATCTTGCTGTGGGTGTATATAATTTTACAGAGTACCAGAAATTATATTAATCTTTTTTTTTTTTTTTTTTTTTTTTTTACATATCTTTAACAAAGTTGCAGGATTCAAAATTTTAAAATATTTAAGTTCCCTTTTTTATTCAAAGAAGAAGACTAGTTATATTATAATTATGTGAAACAATGAAGATTTACATTCAATAACATTGATTGCTACCAGAATTCACTTAAGTATTCTTGAAATGTTTACATGGCTTGTAGTATAATTAAATCACTTATTTTTATTGGTTTTACTGGTCATAGTTTTTTTCTGTAAAGTTTAGTTATGATAACTACTTACTTTCTTAACATTTTAAACAGTTTGAATATTAAGAAATCCTTTGATGATGTTTCAGTAGTTTTAATAGCAAAGGTTTTCAGAAATTATTTGTCTTCTGCTGAGTACTGAACTGGTTGATTCAAACATTTAACAATTTAGTTGTTGACTTTGATATTGAAACTATTCTAGTAATTTTGTGTTCACTTGGGTCATTTTGGTATAATTTTTTGATGATTTTTCCTACTTTCTTTCAACCTTTTTTAAGGGTTTTTAAAAATTTTTAGTGCAAATACAATTAATGCAAATAATAATTCAATTATTTTAAAATAACATTTAATCTATTGTAAATGTTATCAAAATGGTGCTAAGAATTAACTGAACTTAATTTATGGATAACACCTAAAGTCACTACTTTTTAGTGACTTTAGTTGTTATCCATAAATTAACTTCTAAAATGTACTAGAGCAGTAATTATTGTGTGGTTGTATAACTAATGTTTGATTATTAGTTAAATTCTATGTTATCTTTAGTAAAATTAACTGTATTTCTGGCAAAACCAAATGGTAAAAGGAGCAACATTTTTTAGTTTTTCAAAAAATAAACTTTTTTTCAAATTCAGGCTCCAATTGAAAATTTCACAAATAAATAATCACAACTAAGCAAGAAATTACACTTAAGAAAAAAAAATCACCTAAGTAAAAATGTATTCCTAATATAATATGCAACATCAATAACAAATAGCCACCTCCAGTAAAAAATGACTGAATCCAATAGTAAGTATTTGAATTGACCTTTAAACAATTTTCAATTGTAAAAATTTTTAAACTAATCATTCAATTCTTCTTCACTTTTTCTCTTCTTTTTTTTTTTTTCATGTTCATATTTTTCATGTCATTCTTGAAATATCTCCAAATTGTTCCTGAAATTTCAATAACTCTTAATCTTTATTTAAATCATAACCATTTATTAGGCAGTTAAAAAAATTGATTACTAAGTATAAAATGCTTGCAAAATAAATACTAATTGGGAATATCATTTTTTTAAAATTGCCTTTGAATTATTTGTTTGTATTAAAATGAGCTTTGAAATTAGCTATTCAATATTAGATAATATTGAACCAAAGTTCTGTGGTTTGTTATCAATATAGTTTTTTCATAATTACTGATTTATAATTTTAAAATGTAGCTTTCTAATACAGTTTTGTAAATTTTTTTAAGGACTATATTCATGAAGTTATTTGCATTACGGAACGTGAAAAGTTTCTCATTCCAATAAAAGCAATTGGTGCTCGTGGTATTCTAGATTTTCCTGATCAAATTCATTTTGGGGTTGTACCTGTTAAGGTAAAATTTTTAAAATGCTTTTTTATCTTTATAATATTCTGGGTTCAGAACAGCTTCAACAGAGAAAAAGTAATCAAAGTCCAAATGGAATATTGGAATAATATTAGATAAAATACAAAATAATAATAGATTATATGATCTCCCTTCAGAGGTATATATTTTGAATCTAAATGATACTTTTACTTTAAATTTTAAATACCTTTTAACACCACTTTTATTTCACGTTTGATATTTGTTTATACAATACTTTCATTTCATGTTTTATAAAAATAGACTTACAAAAAGGAAACATAATATAAAAGATTAAATATCAACCTAAAATAATATAAGAGAATGAATAAAAACACTGAAAATGAAAATTTATTTAATATCAACATACTTAAAAACTCTTTAATGATTTGAACTTGATTCATTAGTTAGGTTGGTTCTAAATTATCTAAATAGTTTTATCTATATAATTTGACCCATATGGTTTTGTGTTACCCAACTAATTCTCTTTTCTATACTGTTCAATGACCAAATAATATTTACTTGTATTATCTTAATAATTCAACAAATAATTTTTATTAATGTACATTATGTTTCATTTGTTTGTTGTGCTTATTTTTTATGACAAATTTTAATAAGTTTATATGATTTCTGCATTTATTTAGTACGAAACTTCAAAAATACTTCTTGTTAGAAATATTGGAAATGCTACAGCCAAGTTTCAGCTTATTGTTGATAAGTAAGATGAAATGTCTCTTTTATACTATTAGTTTTAAACAATAAAGTCTATCTTACTTATAAAATGATTGGCAAATAAACAATTGAATTTGAAATCCATTATAAAGGTGTTTTAGTGTTATTTCTAAATAAAAATCAAAACCATCATACACTTCAGTGTTACTTACAAGTGTTTAAAAGTTTTATATGTAAATATTATTTAGGCCATTTTTTCTTCAACCTGATAGAGGAATTCTAGAAGTTAGTCAGAGTATTCAAATTCAAGCTTATGTTAAACCACATTTTAATGGTTCTTTTAATAAGCAATTGTTGGTTTGCTATGGCACAGGTAGTTAGATTATAATACTTAAGTAGTAAATATTTAATTTATACTAATAATAAAACATGAACATATGTTTTAAATTTCTAAATAAATCCAATAATAATCATGACTTGATTGTTGCTTAAATCTACAGGAGAAGAGATTTATGTTGATATGTTTGCTGATGCTGAAGATATAAACA